>NC_061087.1:2271643-2529143 GCF_015104395.2 Macrobrachium nipponense
CGCTCTTACGACCAGGGAGGCATTCCAGGGATGGACGAACACCAGTCGTTCATCAAAAGACTCAGATTCCTCCCACCAAGAAGTGAGTCTTCCTATTGTTAAAGGACCGATGGTTTGTATTACGTATCGGAACAAATGACAATTTGTCGAAAATTGCATTTTTCCTAACTATACAAACCTGAGGTCCTTTACATATAGTCCCTCCTCATGCCACCCCTCACTCTGCGTATTTTGCATGGGCCAAAAGCAAAAGTGATTTGTTTACCTCCCAGTCGCGCGGACAAGCAGTTAACTACCGTTCTCCCCTTGTTCGAAGCTCTGTCCAGAAACTGGTCAGAGCGAAAGGCTTTTCGTCAGCAGCTGCTAAGGCAATCGCTAGAGCGAGGAGGTCTTCCACCTTACGAGTGTACCAGTCGAAGTGGGATCTTCAGAAGATGGTGCAAGAGGAATAAACGTTTCCTCTTCCAGTACCTCTGTGAATCAAATTGCAGACTTCTTTTTATTCTTAAGACAAGAATGTGGCTTAGTCGTTTCGACGATTAAGGCTATCGTAGATATGTTGGCGAATGTCTTCAGGCACAGGGGCCTCAACTTATCGGAAGATAAGGACCTACAGGACCTTATTAGGTCTTTTGATACAACGAAAATGCAGTCTCCTAAGACACCTAGCTGGAATTTGGATGTAGTCCTTCAATTCCTTGGGTCCTCTAGGTTTGAACCCCCTAATTCAGCCTCATTCAGAGACCTTACCAGGAAGAGTGAGTGAGCTTCAGGCGATTGATGGTAATGTGGGTTTTAAGGAGGACTCTCTCATTTGCTCTTTCCTTCTTGGTTTTCTTGCAAAGAATGAGAACCCATCAAGTCCATGGCCCAAGAACTTCGAGATTCGTGGGTTATCTTCTTTGGTAGGAGAAGAACCCGAGAGAACTCTTTGCCCAGTGAGAATGGTGAAATACTACCTTAGAAGAAAAGAGCAACTGAAAGCCAACCGAGAGGTCTGTGGTGTTCAGTAAAAGAGCCTACTCGTCCATTGTCGAAGAACGCATTGTCCTTCTTCTTGAGAAGCCTCATCAAAGAAGCACACGGATCCTGCAGAGAAGAACATCTTAGGCTTCTTAAAGTGAAAGCACACGAAGTAAGAGCCATAGCAACTTCTCTTGCTTTCAACAAGAATATGTCCGTGCAAAATCTGATGGAGACAACATTCTGGAGATGTCAGTCAGTGTTCGCGAACCACTACTTACGTGATGTGAGAATCACTTACGAAAAAAAATGCTTCGCCTTGGGCCCGTACGTATCTGCGGATTCAGTGCTGGGGCAGGGAGCTGGAACTCATCCTGTTTAGTAGTATAAATTTTTCCCCCTTGTATTTGTTGTTGTAGGTTGCCTTAAATGAGGATGCATGAAGGCATCTCTTTAGGTCGTAATACTAATCTTAGTAGTTTGGTTAGGTGGTCTGATGAGTGTGGCTCCTTGCAGTAGTAGTGGTTAGGACCTGTTTAAGATAGGGACGAACTCCCTTTAACAGGATCCGACTTGGATTCTACCACACAAAGGGATCATATATCCCAGTGGTAGATCCGAGAGTCTTTCAGCATCAGGTCACGTCCTAGCTGTAGCTCTCCAGGCAACGCAGACTCAGAGACAGTATCAATGAAGTCTTCTGCCTGAACAGGTAAGAACCAAGGTTATTTATATCCTACAACATCAGTTGTTTCTTATCTCTCCTTATTACTTTAGCTGTCTCTTACCCTCCACCAAGGGTGCCAATCAGCTAAATATATATCTGGCAGGGAAGTTCATGTACAAAAATGATATTGTTAAACTACAATAAAGTTTTGTATACTTACCTGGCAGATATATACGTCTAATGGCCCACCAGCCTCCCCTCAGGAGACAGGTGAAAGAAAAAATCTGGCTGGAAGAGATAGATTGGTTCATACGCCCGCCACCCAGCGGCGGGTAAGGTAGACCACCTGACCTACCTGTCGCGTGTGCCGCGAGATTTGAAATTCTGTCGGAACGTCGGAGACTATAGCTAAGTATATATCTGCCAGGTAAGTATGTACAAAACTTTATTGTAGTTTAACAATATCATTTTATCATAAAATAGTAATTTTTTAAGAAATTGTAATTTCATTTCCAATTTTGAAATTGTATCAGTTGTTTTTTTTATTTTAGAGTAAATTTAGATGAAAACAATTACATATATAGTGAACATGACTGACAAAGAGACTGAGAAAGTTGCTCATAACCAACTTTGTTTGGCCTAACTGGAGTGAAGACGCTTGATCAGCCAGTCACTGAAACCTCAAATGGTTCACAAAGCCTTCCTTCTGCAGAAGAACTCTTCATGGAGGATGAGATAAAGAAGTTTGATGGTTTTTTGGCAGAGGATGGGTAGAGGAAATTCCACCCAAAAGGTTTTTTTAAAGATTGTATAGCAGGAAATGACTGTTTTTGTACAAGTAACTTACCCAGCAGATATATACTTAGCTATAGACTCGGTCGTCCCGACAGAATTTCAAAACTCGCGGCACACGCGGACAGGTAGGTCAGGTGATCCACCATTTCCCGCCGCTGGGTGGCGGGTCTGGAACTATTCCCGTTTTCTAAGTCATAATTTCTCTGTCGGTTGAACGGAAAAAAAAAAACAAAAAAAAAAAAAACACCTATGTTCGTTCCTCCATCTTGGATTTCAACTCGTTTGCCGAGAATTTTGGATTGGTTTTTTTTGGGTGACGTTATTCTGTTTTTTCTCTGGCTTGGCATACGCTATTGTGGGACTGTTTTCGACTTTGGTTGTGACTACTCTTTCACGATGTCTGACGCTAAGGCTTCACGTATGTTTAGAGTTTGCAGTAGGGAAGACTGTAAGGTTAGGCTGCCTAAATCGGCATTGGATCCTCATAGTATTTGCACTAAATGCAGGGAGAATGAATGTTCTTTTATTAACACCTGTGTGGAATGCGAGAACCTTACGGAGCTTGAATGGAAGGAATTATCATCATATGTTAGGAAGCTTGAGAGAGATAGAGTGAGAAAGGCTTCAGCTAGGTCTCTAGTAGATCTTGCTCCTTAGAACAAGAAATTAACTCTTCCTCTAACAATTTTCCCTTAGCCTCAGCTTCTTCTCCCTGTTCTGAATCCAAAGATTCTTCGTCAGAGAGGGAAAATGTAAAAGCTTCAAATTAAAGAAACTTCAGTCAGCAGCTACGAGCTCTAAACCAAGGTAAGAGTGGTGATAGTGATTTGTGCAGTGTCCCAGTGCAGTGGAAGGGGGAGGGGCGTCTGACCGGTTCCTCATTGCTCCTAGGCCTAGACCTCTTCCAAACTCCCAGGACCAGGGGAGGAGGAATGTCGAAAGCCGCAGGGAGGAGGTGCAGAACATCATCCCCAACGGTCAGGCGTCCCTTCGGCAGATCCTGTTGTTTAAGTCCCAGGCTGCCTCGGATTGCCGTAGAAAAGGCGTCCTAAAGGAGTGTTTTTCGGCCTCAGACTCTTCCTCTCCTAAACGAGGATGGAGTTCGGCCTTCCCTTTCGCGCCCTTTTGAAGAGAGCCTTGGGAAGGCGCCTAAAGGAGACGCTGCTGACTCCAGCCCAGAGCGTTTTCCCGAGGATTGGCCTTCGGGACCTAAGAAGACGAGACAAGAGGAGCCTGCTCTTCAGGATCCTACCAAGAAGTTTTTGGTCAATCTGCAAGAGCAGTTAGCTTCGCTCGTAGGCTCTTTTGCTAAGGACTCTACAAGGAGGAAGGATGTCTCGCTCCCTGTTAAGAGTTCCGCTAAGCGTCCTGCTTCGTATAGGAGAGAAACTCTACGATCTCCAGGGCGTTTATCGCCTTCGTCGAGAGACTCGTCTGATAGGGAGTTGTTCTCCTGAGAGAAGAGCCCTTTCGCCCTATAGGCTTTCTTCCCCGAAGCGCCCTTTTAGACGCAGCGAATCGAGCAGAAGTCTCGATCGGTTTAGGTGCAAGGAACCGGAAAACCGATTTAGGTATCAGGATCCCTTGGGTCTTCAGGACCAGGAGCCAGACAGGCGCAAAGAGGCAGCAAGACGCAAAAAAGGGCGTCAAGAGCCTCTTAGAACACAGGATTCAGGACGTCAGGATTCTGTTAGAAGGCAGGAATCGGGACGCTATGAGCCAGGACGCCATGAGTCAGGGGCTCAGGAGGTCAGCAAAAGTCAGCGGCGCCAGGAACGTTTACAGGGCGGGGCGCCAGGACGTCACCAGCGTGGGCGTCAGGAGTCAGGGCGCCAGGAGTTAGGACGCCAGAAAACAGGACGCCAGGAGTACGTTAGGCGTCAAGTGTTAGGGCGCCAAGAGCCTGTTAAGCGTCAGGAATCAGGACGCGGGGATCTTTTCAAGCGCCCTGAATCAGGACGCCAGGAGCCTAGCAAGCGCCACGAACCCGACCAACCTAGACAACAAGAGTCTAGTAGGCACAAGAGTGTTTCCGACAGACAGGAACCTCTCTCTTCGTATAGGAGTGCGAATGTTCCGCGCTCCCCTTCTCGGGAAAGGAGTTCTTCTCCCGGGAAGAGCCAGATCACTCCAAAACGATCTCCTTCTGTAGATCAGTTGGACCAGGTATCGGAAGACGAAGAGCCTGTAGATGTAGCAGTTTCGGACTACAAGAGACTTTCTCTTTTGCTGCTAAAGGAGTTCGGAGACTCCCTTCATCCTGCGGACCCTCCTTCACCATGGATCGTTGGATGTCCAGCACTAAAGCTCTCAAATCGTCTTCCTTCGTTAAGATGCGCCCCGCTCTTTGTATGAAAAAGGCTTTAAAAAACTTTTTCAGAGTGGTTGACTTCCAGAAGGGAAGCGGGCAAGACAGTTTCCTTTTCCTGCCCTCCTTCCAAGTTAACAGGCAAACCAGGAAGGTGGTAAGAGACCAAAGAGCCGATGGGGTTAGGTCTGCCTTCTTCCGCGGATGCGGATTTTGCTTCCTTAGTGGACTCTGCTAGAGGAAGTCGTTGCTGTCTGCTAAGGCGACTTGGGGCATGTGTGAGCTGGACCACCTTCTAAAGGGCCTCTTTAAAACCCTAGAAGTCTTCAACTTTATGGACTGGGCTTTAGGAGCATTAGCTAAGAGAGCTCAGGGACACTGACTTTGTTTCCATGGAGGAACTTTTCGAGCGTCCTGGCTTGCCTGGACCGAGCGGTCATGGACGGTTCTGTGGAAGTTGCCTCTCTTTTTTGGAACGGGAGTATTGAAGAAGAGATCTGTCTTTAGCTCTTTCTTAGCAAGAGCAGTATCACCCTTGCAAAGGACATCTCTTCTTTTTGCTCCTTTATCCCCGCACCTTTTTCCACAAGAGACGGTTAGAGAGGTGTCGAAATCTCTTACGGAGAAGGCAACTCAAGATCTCCTCACGCACTCAGCAAGGAAGTTTAGGCCGGCAGTGCCTTTAGAGAAAGAAGAGAGACCCTCTTTTGTTCAGCCCTTTCGAGGAGCCTCCTCTTCTAGAGCCCCTCTTAGAGGTAGAAGACCAGAGAGAAAGAGTAGACCATCTAGAAGGTCCTTCGGGAAGTCTAGATGAACAGGAAGTCCTCCAGACGAAAGTAGGCGCCAGGCTACTCCACTTTGCCAAAGTCTGGGCGCAGAAGGGAGCGGACTCCTGGTCCCTCTCTATCCTGAAAAAAGGATACTTGATCCCCTTCAGGAAAAATGAAAAATCCTCCCTTGACGCAACTCCAAGGGAGTTGACCGCAAGATACTCGGATCCGGTCCGAAAGCTTGCTATGTTGCAAGCAGTGGAACAGATGATTTACAAAGAAGCGGTAGAACTGGTTCAAGATCTCCAGTCTCCAGGATTCTACAATCGGCTATTCCTGGTACCGAAAGCATCGGGGGGATGGAGACCAGTTCTAGACGTCAGTGCCCTGAATTTCTTTGTCTTGAAGAAGAAATTTTCAATGGAGACGTCTTCCTCTGTTCTATCTGCTCTTCGTCCAGGGGACTGGATGGTGTCCCTGGACCTTCAGGATGCGTATTTCCATGTGCCAATTCATCCGGCAGCAAGGAAGTATCTGAGGTTCATGTTGCAAGGGGAAAGTGTTCCAGTTCCGAGCGATGTGCTTCGGACTTTCGACTGCCCCTCAAGTCTTTACGGACATCATGAAGAATGTAGCTTATTGGCTACATCTGGAAGGGATCAGGATATCGTTATATCTGGACGATTGGCTAATAAGAGCCCAATCGGAGAAAAAAATGTCTGGAGGACCTATTAGTTACTCTAAAGTTGACAAAGTCCTTAGGACTTTTAGTAAATCACGAGAAATCCATGCTGACTCCCCAGACAAAGTATTGTCTATCTGGGGATTCAGATGGATTCTCGGGATTTTCTAGCGTATCCTTCGCAGGAAAGGTGAGAACGCTGCCTAGAAAAGGTGTCAGTCTTCTTAAGGAAAGGACATTGTTCCGCGAGGGAATGGATGAGCTTGCTGGGGACCCTCTCCTCGATGGAACAGTTCGTTTCCTAAGGAAGACTTCACCTACGACCCCTTCAATTTTATCTGAAGGAGAAGTGGGATTGGAAGTCCAACAATCTGGGAGAGACTTTTCCTATCTCGAAACGGATCAAGGAGAATATCCGTTGGTGGTTAGATCCACAGAAACTAAGCAAAGGAATCTCCCTTCGCTTACAGAACCCTCGCCTAGCGTTGTTTGCAGACGCCTCAGATTCAGGGTGGGGAGCGACCCTAGGTTCGCAAGAGGTGTCAGGCATTTGGGAAGGAGAACAAGTGTCCTGGCACATAAACAAGAAAGAGCTAACAGCCATTCATCTAGCTTTGGTTCATTTCGAGGACAGGTCTCAGGTCTGGGGATTCAGATTCACTCGGACAACACACAGCCCTCGCTTATATAAAGAAACAAGGGGGGACGCATTCCTTTTCCCTGTACGAATCAGCAAAGGATCTGCTGATTTGGGCACAGGAAAGGAAGATCTCTCTCCTCACAAGGTTTGTGCAGGGAGAGAAAAATGTCCGGGCAGATCTGTTAAGCAGAAAAGAACAAGTCCTACCCAAGGAATGGACTCTCAATCCTCAGATTTGCCAACAACTTTGGCATCTGTGGGGAAGGCCCAATATAGACCTGCTCGCGACCAACAAGAATCACAGGTTAGAAACCTATTGCTCCCCAGATCTCGGATCCTCAAGCAGTAGCAGTAGACAGCTTTCTGCTAGATTGGACGGGCTTGGACGCTTACGCCTTCCCTCCTTTCAAGATAGTAGGAGAAGTATTGAGGAAGTTCGCTGGCTCGGAAGGAACAAGAATGACCCTCATCGCTCCCTTCTGGCCGGCTCTCGATTGGTTCACAGAGTGCTGGAGTGGTTAGTGGATTTTCCAAGATGCGCTTCCACTAAGGAACGATCTTCTCAAACAACCCCACTTCGACAGGTTTCACAAAAACCTCCCCGCTCTAAGTCTGACCGCCTTCAGACTGTCGAAGGACTTGTCAGAGCAAGGGGCTTTTGTTTCACGAGAAGTGGCGAAGGCTATTGCAAGAGCCAGAAGAGTCTCCACTTCTAAAGTATATCAGTCGAAGTGGGAGTTGTTTAGAAGATGGTGTAAGGAAAAGAAAATATCCTCCTCCAGTACCTCTGTAACGGAAATCGCAGATTTTCTCCTATATTTGAGAAAAGACTGTAACCTGGCAGTTTCAACAGTGAAGGGTTACAGAAGTATGCTGGCCTCAGTTTTTCGACATAGAGGAATAGATCTGACTAATAATAAAGATCTTCATCCGACCTTAAGGTTTTGAGACCAAGAAAGAACAAGTAATCAAGAAGCCTAGCTGGAACTTGGATGTGGTCCTCAAGTTCCTAATGTCGGAGAAATTTGTACCTTCTCACGCAGCTTCGTTTAGAGACTTAACAAGAAAGTCTTTATTCCTTTTTGCGTTAGCAACAGCCAAGAGAGTGAGCGAGTTGCAAGCTTTGGAAGGTAAAGTGGGGTTTAAGAAGGATTCAGCGATTTGCTCCTTTCAACCATTTTTTCTAGCGAAAAATGAAAATCCCTCAAAGCCCTGGCCAAGAAGCTTTGAGATAAAAGGAATATCTTCATTAACAGGGAGAGAACTAGAAAGGACTTTGTGTCCAGTCAGGGCACTCAAGTTCTACCTGGAGAAGAAGAAGTTGCTGAAAGGTACAGATGAAAGTCTTTGGTGCTCTGTAAGAGATCCGAAAAGAGCGATTTCTAAGAACGCCCTTACATTCTTCATAAAAGATGTAATAAGGGAAGCTCACCTTAAATGCGAAGAAGAGCATTTCAAGGTTCTCAGAGTGAGAGCTCATGAAGTGAGAGCCATAGCTACGTCTATGGTATTTCACAAAACATGGTCGCTTCAGACTCTTATAGAATCGACATTTTGGAGATGTAATTCGGTGTTCGCCTCGAATTACCTAAGAGACGTTAAATTTCGTACGAAAGTGCTTTGCTCTGGGAGCGTATGTTTCGGCGAATTCAGTGCTGGGAGAAGGGGCTGAGGCTAATCCTTCCTAATTAGTTTAAGGCTTAAATTACTGTTATGGTGGTTGGTTGTTTTTATTGGTTAATTGTCAGAGGGAATAGGGACCCTCTTACAATTCATAGATTGTAACAAGACTAACATGGTCAGGTGATCGGGATTGGCTTCAGTGCTCTTTGTGATTTGTTTGATAACCTTAACTCTGTCATGTAAGAGGGCGAGTCTCCATTGATATGACAAAAGGTCAAGGCTCTACCATGTAGTGGGTCAGCCCCCATTGGTACGATCCAGTATAGGCTCTGTCGCGTAAGCGGGCTAGCCCCCATTGACACGATCCAAAGAGTTATTCAACATAGGTTCATTCCTCGTTGAAGCTCTTGAGGCAAGCAGACTCATCGACAGTAGTCATGAAGTCTTCAGCCCAATAAGGTAGGAACTATGGATTATGTTATCCAAGAACATAGGTTGTTTTTTTCCCTGTTTTTTAATGTATTTAGTTTAAGTATTATTTTGTTTTTAGCTGTCTCTTGCCCGCCACCAAGGGTGCCAATCAGCTAAGTATATATCTGCTGGGTAAGTTACTTGTACAAAAATGATATTGTTAAGATACAATAAAGTTTTGTACATACTTACCTGGCAGATATATACGATTAATGGCCCACCCAGCCTCCCCTCAGGAGACAGGTGGAAGAGAAATTATGGCTTAGAAAACGGGAATAGTTCCAGAACCCGCCACCCAGCGGCGGGAATGGTGGATCACCTGACCTACCTGTCGCGTGTGCCGCGAGTTTTGAAATTCTGTCGGGACGACCGAGTCTATAGCTGCCAGGTAAGTATGTACAAAACTTTATTGTATCTTAACAATATCATATTTCGAATAATGGCGGTTTTCACTAATCAGCACCCCGCCAAAGACAGGACACCCCCTTGCCAAAAACTGGCCACTGCATATTTGATATTTTGTTTTATTAAACTTACTAATGCAGGATTAATCAATATTAATATTTGAAAATTAGTAAATCATTTTTCCAACAAAAATGTATTTAGTCATGAAAATAACATGAAAATGCAGTAATTAGTGAATATTTATTGTTAGAAAACCCACAAATTGGTGAATTTCCCAGGAATGATGGGTAGATATAGTCAAAAATAAAAATCCACAAATAGTTGAGTCCGCGAATCTCGAGAACACGAATACAGGGTTTGACTGTATGTCCATTCATCTTGCCCCAATCGGTGGGATTCAGCTATATAATTACTTGGGAAGTTAATTATATGAAAATTATAGTTTCATAATGAAATTAAGTTGCATATATATACTTACCAAGTAATGACAGAATCAGAGCACTCCCTCCTCCCCTCCCATGAAAATAAGGGCATAAACAGAATGATGTTATCTGCTAACTTGTTCCAACAACCCGTAGAAAGGGGCCCTTGTCATATATACTAACTATCAAAGCACTACTGAAATTTTTGAATGAAAGACTACCACATGCATGGAAACTATAGCATGTAATTTGGTAAGTTTATATGAACAATTTTATTATGAAAATCCATTTTTTCTGTTGTTATTTGATTTTTAACAAGTGAGTAATTCTCCTTAAGAAAATTATTCTCCCTGCCCATTACTTTGGAACATTTCCTTCATGTAAGCATGTTTTATACAACCTGGTCTGACACTTGGTCGAACTTGAACACTGTACAACAGCCAATCACTTTTATTTATGTGTCATAGCTGATTTTGTATTGTTAGTCGGTTTTTTCTTTAGCTTATTTCATGTAGTACAGGTATCTTTTACATAACATAATTACTTTCTTCTTTTTTTTCTCCCAGTGGAATGAGTCAGTCTTGGCGAGATGGTGCTGGAGGTTATAGATCATATTCTCCAAGTTCAAATTCAAGGGAATATTCACCCATGCATAGAGGGCAAGGTCGTGGCCAGGGACGAGCAGCCCACAGAGGTTCAGCAAGAGGGAACTGGAGAAGTGTCAGCCCTAAAGAGAGAAGGGGAGCAAGAAGTTACGATTCACTAATTTCGCAAAATATTGATGATGGCTTCTCTTTTGACAATCAGCATTACAGAGGTGGTAGAACTGCCTCTCCTTTTAATAACCAACACTACAGAGATACAGGAAAAGGAGAAAATGTTTCTTCAGAAAGGTACAGCAGGAATGATGGAACTAGGTCACCTTTCAAAAACCAAGCACCCAGAGGCATGCGTGCCAGGGGCTATTACCATAAGACAGGACAGAGAAGACAGAGAGAGTTCCCCATGGGGTATAAGGAGCTAGAACGTCTTCATACATGCCCTTCTGATGCAGTGGCTTTAGAGTTACTCAGGGAACACTCTGGGTATGATTTGTTGCTTAAAGATGATAATATCAAAGATGATAAATTCTTCCTATTGATAAAGGTTCTCGCTTATGCCACAAATACAAAATCTAACAGAGAGTCCCTGTATGAACTTTTCACAAGAACTTGTGAGCCAAGATTTATGGATAAGCTATGTTCATTTGCAATGACTGTGAAAAGAAAGTATCTTGACCAAGCAAAAGAGTTTTTCACTCATTTACATACATTTCTAACTGCTTATTCCCAGGCGTTGACAAATATAGCCATTGATAAAGTCCCAAATATAGTTGATACATGCATTGCAGTGTTATTGCATTTGAAGCAGTTGGCTTTTGTTTCTCAAGAGCTAATTACCAAGTATGAAGGACTACAAGATATGTTAACAGAGGCCACTCAGCAGTGGGAGAAAGAGAGAACACATGCACATAGAGAAAGAGGGAAAGGGAAAGAAGAAATGGAAGGTTTGGAACCTCCTGAGGATTTCAGATTAATATCTGTGCTTCCAACCAAGCTGGATTTAGTGAGTCGTAACAGACCTTTCCTTAGGAAAAATATTGTTGAAGGAAAATATAATGATGAGAAGCATTATTTAGATGTTCAGTTTAGACTTCTGAGAGAAGATTTTGTGAAGCCTCTGAGAACAGGCATATTGGATTTTAGTGGAGATGGAAAATCAAGATTTAAAGATATTAGAGTGTATAGAAATGTAATAATTGTCGGAACCAAATTCAGTAATAAGAAGATGATGCACTTGGTTAAGCTGAACCTTCCCAAGCATATCAAATCAATAGAAAATTCCAAGAGGCTTCTTTATGGGAATCTTTTATGTTTTAGCTGTGATAACTTTCACACCTTGACCTTTGCATCTGTTGCAGAAAGAGATGCTGAACTTTACAGGAAAGAGGGTACTATCGGAGTTCATTTTGAAACTGATATAGAAGATTTGAACTTCTCTAAGAAATTTGTCATGGTTGAATCAAGAGCATATTTTATGGCATACAAGCATGTTTTAAAAGCCCTCCAGGAAATGGTAGATAATGGCGTAGCTTTAGCACCATATATTATTCATGTTCAGTCTAATGTTGATCCTCCAAAATACTTAGGAGCCAGTGAAAAATATGATCTTAGGGTGATGAAAGAATGAAATATATGAAAAAGGAGGAAGCCTGTAGTATGCTTATTGAATTTGAAGATGATACTGTAGAGCTTGAAGATGATGTGATGCCACATATGCGAGAAGTTTTTGTTCAACGGGATTTGATTGCATGGCCCACCGAAACGGATTTAGGATTAGACAGCTCTCAACGCAGGGCCTTGCGAAGTGCTCTAACACGTCAGTTAGCAATTATACAGGGACCTCCTGGTACTGGGAAAACTTTCATTGGTTTAAAGATAACTCAAATACTCTTGCATAACAGCAAAGCTTGGAAAAATGTAGATCATCCAACCCCTATTTTAGTGGTGTGCTTTACTAATCATGCTTTAGATCAGTTTTTGGAGGGTATGACCTCCTACACCAACAGCATAGTGCGTGTAGGGTCAAGAACAAAAAGTGAAAAAATATCTAGATATCAAGTGAACAGGCTTGTTCGGTCATTGCATGGAACTCGCGGTATTCCTCCGGCTATCCATGAAATGAATAATGTCCTTCATCAGGAAGTAATGGAATTGGAGAGGCAAATTGGTTCCATGCAAGTAACGGTAGATGCATGCAGAAAATTTTGTGGAATAATTTCTCTGGACAGTTTCAATGGCCAAGGGATCATTCCACAGCATTTAGAAGTACAATTATCACAATTTGGTTTCAGCAAATGGCTTTTGTTAAGTGTAAATCCAGAGATGTTAAGTAAGATAGAAAAACAAAAAAAAACAACTACCAAATCTACAAAGTTGACTGCAAGTGACAACATAGAAGAAAAAAAAAAGACAACCACTGAATCTACTAAGATTGCTACAAGTGACGACACAGAAGCTGGAAAGCAGTCCACAACTGGTGAAGAGGCCGAGAAACAGGGACTTTTGGATGATGATGATGATGCTGAATTCAACGATGCTGAAGAGTTTCTTGCTCAACAGGAGCAGGACCGCCAATTGGGGGATGATGACAGTGATGATGAAGAGGATCCAAAGAAGTATACTGTAAATTATGAAATAACAGAATTCCAGTTAGCTGAAGAAATGGCATATGCTTCTGCAGCTTGTCAAGCAGATGAAAACAATTTTGAAGCAATGTTTAGGTACAATATTTTGTCTGGTCAGAAAGAAGCACTTTTGATCGGTTTAAATCTACCTGTAGATTCAGAAACGGCAACATATCTTGAAAGGCAGCCCTATTTGAATTTAATGAAGTTGGATTTTCCAAGCCGTTGGTTGTTATATAAATACTGGACAAGTAAACTAGAGGTGAATTTATTGACTGAGCTTAAAAAATATGAATCAAAATACCAGCGGAAGTCTCGAGCATTAGAGGAGGTAAAAAACCAAGAGATTTTGTATATAATGAGGCATGCATCGGTGGTTGGCATGACTACTACTGGTGCTGCCCAGTACAGCAGCATAATGCAAGATCTTGCTCCAGCCATAGGTAAGTTATCTCTCAGTTGTTCTTTTGCTAACTATGAAAAGGAAAAGAAAGTTAATTGTCCTTGGAGTTACATATTTGCTATTATATTTCAGACTGTTTTTAGAAATATGATTATGCAGTGAAGTTCATGATTGTTTCAGTTGTATTTCTTAGAAAGAACACACCATGACTCTACATGGAGTTTACATTGAGTTCATGATTATTTAAATTTCTTTTGTTAAACTTCAAGCATGGTTAATTGGCTTGCATCAGGGCAACTTTGTCTTGAGGTGATTGGTTATGATAGTGCAACATTTTCCTGCTCCCTTGGGTTTGTGAAGATGTATTTTTTATTCATCCTAGTGGTTATTAACCCTTAAACGCCGAATGGACGTATTAAACGTCGAGTCAAAATGTCCCCCGTATGCCGAATGGACGTATCCATACGTCGACACAAAAATTTTTTTTTAAAAATTCGGGGAAAAATACTTATAGGACCTAGCCGAAAACTAGCCGAAAACTTTTTCACGTTGATCAAGGCGTTGTTTTGTTTACAATCGTTACGCAGGCGCGCAAGCGCGAATTTCTTTCTTATCGCACTAAAAAGTATCAGTGACACATCTCAAAAATTATTTCGTCACTTTGACATAATTTTTGCACCATTTTAAATTATCCGTTACATGAAGTATTATATATGAAAATGTGCGCAATTTTCATTTAGAATACAACAAATAAATACTCATGATTGTAGCTTTTATCAGTTTTGAAATATTTCCATATAAATAACGATAAGTGCCAAAATTTCAACCTTCGGTCAACTTTGACTCTACCGAAATGGTCGAAAAACGCAATTGTAAGCTAAAACGCTTATATTGTAGTAATATTCAACTATTTACCTTAATTTTGCAACAAATTGGAAGTCTCTAGCACAATATTTCAATTTATGGTGAATTTATGAAAAAACTTTTTCCTTACGTCCGCGCGGTAA
Source organism: Macrobrachium nipponense (assembly GCF_015104395.2). Classification (NCBI taxonomy): domain Eukaryota; kingdom Metazoa; phylum Arthropoda; class Malacostraca; order Decapoda; family Palaemonidae; genus Macrobrachium; species Macrobrachium nipponense. The sequence goes on from NC_061087.1 coordinate 2,286,026, forward strand.
CTCTTCCGAAAAAAATCATACATGCGATTGTGGTAATGTTTGCACCATTTTAAAATTAGCCGTTACATAAAGTTTTATATATGGAAATGTGCGCAATTTCAATTTCGTGCACAATACAACTAAAAACAACCCATGGTTGTAGCTTTTATCAGTTTTGAAATATTTTCATATAAAAAATGGTAAGTGACAAATTTTCAACCTTCGGTCAATTTTGACTCTACCGAAATGGTCGAAAAACACAATTGTAAGCTAAAACTGTTATATTTTAGTAATATTCAATCATTTAACTTCATTTTTTAACAAATTGGAAGTCTCTAGCACAATATTTCGATTTATGGTGAATTTATGAAAAAAATAACATTTTCCTTACATCCGCGCGGTAACTTCCGAAAAAATCATACGTGCGATTGTGGCAATGTTTGCACCATTTTAAATTAGCCGTTACATAAAGTTTTATATATGAAAACTTGCGCAATTTCATGTAGAATACAACGTAAAATAATTAAAGGTTGTAGCTTTTCTCATTTTTGAAATATTTGCATATAAATCACGATAAATAGAAAAAAAACCATGTTCGGTCAACTTTGACTCTACTGAAATGGTCAAAAAACGCAATTGTAAGCTAAAACTCTTATATTTTAGTAATATTCAATCATTTACCTTCATTTTGCAACAAATTTGAAGTCTCTAGCACAATATTTCGATTTATGGTGAATTTATGAAAAAAACTTTCCTTCCCTCCGCGCACGGATTCTCCGCCATAAATCTCCGAATTGCGTACATCACATTCTCGGAAAATTTGCTCCGTTTCATATTAGGCATTTTATAGAGTTTTATATATGAAAATGTGTGCAATTTCATGTAGAATAAAAGGAAAAATATTTGAAGGTTGTAGCTTTTCTAATTTCCGAAATAATTGCATATAAAAAAAAAAATTATAAAAAAATTTCGACATTTGGTCAACTTTAACTCGTCCGAAATGGTCGAAAACTGCAATTGTAAGCTAAAACTCTTACAGTATCGTAAAATTCCATCATTTAACCTCATCTTGAAACAAATTCGAAGTCTCTATAACAATATTTAGATTTATGGTGAATTTAAAAAAAAATATATTTTTTTACGTCCGCTCGTTACGAATTCATGCATCATTTTGTGATAATATTTTCTCTGTGTTGCTTTTATCGTTTTACAATGTGTTATATACCAAAAAGATCGCAATTTAGTTTACATTACAACGATAAAAAAGTAACTTGTTACCTTTAACCGTTTTGCGCACAGCGCGATTTGAATACAATTATATATGAAATTTCGTTTTTGCGCTATCATATATCACATTATTTATATATGATAATGATAATTTTTATAATTTCTGATTGTTGCATACTAAACTTCAGGCAATGACAAAAAAAGGAGCCAAAAATGAACTCTTAATCTTCAAAACTAAGCGCGCTGTGATTTTTTTAAAAAATTATTTTTTCCGCTTCCGCGCTCACTCCAAACCGGCCCCGGCATTCGGGAGAGGTTTTGATTTTTACCGCTTCGGCGTTTAAGGGTTAATATATTGTATTACGCAAGAAGGTCTACATATTCTTTGAAGTCATTTTTCATTTTTCTTTTATACTTAATAAGTGAAAAGAGGTATGTTATATACCAGTAATTGTCATGTAGGAGGAGCTGGAGTTTAGTATTAAATATTTCAGGGTACATCTCTTCATTAATGTTTTTGTGATTGTTATTGCTTTTGTAAGTAGCATGGTATGCATAAAGTAACTAGTCCTGGCTGTTTACTTGGGAAAAGTATGATTTTAGTTCAGATTCATAGCAAGGTATTTTGGAAACGGGGTTTGGTTCTTGTTACTACTGTACACGAGAAGGTATTCATCCAGGTGTTGTCGGTATCAAGTTTAAAATACGCTAGAATACTTTCTTTCCTTCCTTGTTGGATATAAGTATCATTTCCTTAAGTAATGTATAAAGGTAGTGATTTTGATAAAGTGAAAATTTTCCCAATAGTTAGTATTCCTTTTTGTCTGAGCTTATTAGAGAAAAGTACATGTGGTAAAGTAATAAGGATACCATGCGATAGAGTCCAGTCTTTATGACCAATTCCCTTTTTGGAGAAGACTTTGTTCATATTCATTAATTTTTTTTTTTTTTTTTTAATAAATTGACCCGATGAAATATAGTAAAACCTTGGTTAACTGCACAATTTTTGGAGAAGACTGTCCATATTCATTGATTGTTTGGATTTAAAAAATTATGTTTGGATTTAAAAAATTACTAACCGTAGCTACCAAACCCTTAGCAATACAGACCACTGCCTTTTATAATAGGAGTATTCTTTGCTTGGTCATTCAACTTGGTAGTTAACTGGTGGTGATGAAGGTGAATGGAGCAGTACCCCTGACTCTCCCTCTGTTACTATTCACTTTATCTTTGGTTTCTGGATAGCACAGAACTACTGTATATACTTGTGTAATATTCAACTCATGTAATGTTCAACCCCATTTCTTTTACTGCCTATATTAGGATTCTAGCATATACCCCGAGTTTTGATTCTGGCAATAAGCCTAGGTTATGTTAGCAGTGACTACCGTAGCCTAGTCTTAATATTCTGACCAAAAAAAATTGATTTAAAATTAAGAGATAAAAGCTTAAAATATGTCTATAGAATGTATATGAAATCTTTAAAGTTTGAAATATACTTATAAAATGTATATAAAATCATATATACATTCTCATTTCAAATAATTAAAATTGACTAAAATAAACAAAGAAAATAACTTCTGACCTTTGTTTACAAAAGTTTTTTCATAACTACTGAAAGCTTGCCAAGCAACCACTATAAGTAGCAAACAGTATTGTCTTCATTCTACAAAAAGAAAAAAATAGTTTCTCAACTTGTGCGGAAGGAAATGCTACTATGTTGACTTCCTTTGTAAGGAAATCCAAAGCCTAGTACCAAATCTTGCACTTTTTCAAAACTATACCTAATATAATGTTCAACCCCTAAATGTTAGGCCATAGAATTAGCCTTTAAATATCTATACAGTACTATTATATACCACATATTTCCGTGTATAAGACGACCTTTAGATAAGACGAGGTAAAATATCATTTCCGTGTATAAGACGACCTTTAGATAAGACGAGGTAAAATATCATGGCAGATTTTCATGAATTTATCTCATATCTGTAGTATAAGACGACTTCTAAATTACAAAACTGGAAATTTTTTAAATTATTTTTTTATTTTTTTGAGAAAGTGATTATTTGCAAAAGTTAAATAGTACAACTATATTTGTAATAATGATGACAATAATAAAGGTGGTTTGCTTGTTGTGTCCAATTACAATAGTATTACTTGTTACTGTACATAATACAAAATATCAACTTCATGTTCACCAGTTGCATTTGATATCATTAAAATCTCAAAATCTTGGCTGATTGAGTATTATCTATATCTTCATTGCAATTAATTGTTAAAAGAGATATAATTCAGAGATATTTTCTCGTAAATTAATGAAGTTTTGTTGAAAATATGCAACTTCATTGTATAAGCATTAGATGTGATTTCTTCAGTTCCTAACATCTCTTTTGCCTGGCCATTATTTGTTTTGTTCATTCTTGAGATCTCCATTGCATGAGGGATGAACAAAAATCTATTTTATTTTACTTATATGGAAGCCACCATTGAGAATTGGCAAGGTTTAACGTATAGAAGCCACCATTGAGAATTGGCAAGGTTTAACAACTTGACAATTTAACAGAGCTTCTAATAAACGCTCGATAGTTACGGTAAATGACGTCAGCAGTCGCCTGTTTCTCAATTCAGTTGTTTATGTCGATACAGGTTTACAATCGCTTCTTCCAGAATTGTAGATGGAAGTCAATTCAGAGATACATTTTTGTAAGTTATCAAACCTGGGTTAACAAGCTGATTCTGTATCATGTTTTTCATGTGCCTAAAAGGGAAACCATTGTTTGTTTACGTTCCATCACCATTCTCAAACAACCACTGATAACAATTCAATAATGAACAATATTGTTCATAAATATCATTCATAAGACTGAATTGTTCTAAACAGTTACAAACAGGTTTGCATGCTGCCTCACTTGATGTTCGCTGCAATTATTTTTAATAGCGAAGGGGAAAATGTGAAAAAAAGTTTCATAAAATCATTTAAAAAATAAAATCATTAAAAAAAAGTCATTGATAGTAACGGAGATGAGTTGTATGATAGTGCCAATGAAGCCAAAGTCAACTCGCCAGAATGAGACTGGAATCCTTATGATGGTGGCATGTGATGAATCTTGTTATTACTACCATAATTACACTTATCACTGAAATTTCTGAAAGGTTATTGAAAGATAAAGATTGCTCTGAGCGCAAGCCTAACTCATGTTTACATTTTCTCAGCTGGTATTGCGTAGGTGAAAGTTTGTTTGTTTATACGCGAACAAACCTTCGGTCTTAACAAGAGGATAATTTCTAGTGCCCAGCTGGATCTGGTTAAAAAACAGATGAAAGTAAGGAATCTTGTGATATCTGGCAATGCATGCATAGATCGGGTGAAGGATGGTCAAAGACCATTCACTTGCGATGACGCATCAGTCTTTTCTTTGACTGCCTGGGCGAGAGTTTACCTCTCTTGGCCTTTACCTGGTTCACTGCCCGTTTTGGTTGTGTTTAGTGTGTGTGTGTGTGTGTGTGTATGTGTGTGTGTTTGGCAGATATTATGGCTTCTTCTGCTTCTTCACGGCCTCGTCAATGTGTGGCCTGGAATTCCAGGTTTTCCGTGTTCTCGTTTTTGGCTTCGGCGGCAGCTGACCCCCACATCGTGCTCTAGGTGCCGTTCTACTTTTTGTACTTAAAGAGTCTTTGCACGGAATGCTGGGCATGGCCTTAAGAACAGTGGAAGTCATTGTATAGCTAGAGAGAACATCGGAGGGTTTCGACTCTTCCTTCATGGGAAGGTTTTTCGCTCCTTCCCGATGATTCGTCTCGTGCAGTATTCAACCCCCATAGTAGAGTTGTTCCTGTGTCTCCTTCCGTTTCTTCCATTGATTTGTCGCTGGAAGTATCGTTACACTATAGAATACATGCAGGACAATTGACCTACACCTACACACAGGAAAAAACAAGCAAACAAACAAACAAACAAGTACTTACCAACCACTCCAGATACTCTGGGTTATGCTGTGCTGTCTGCTGGTCAAGGTCACTGAGACACCACGAACTACATGACAAAACCAAGAGCCACAACCCAACAACAACAACAACGACCACAAGTCAACAATAGCAAACCAACAAGGAACACAACCACAACTCAACAACAACAACAACCACCACCACCACCACCAAGGAACACAACCACAACAAAAGACCAATGCACAAACAATTACCAACACAAAAAAACAACAAAATAACAACACACACCTACTAAAAACACCAACAACAACCTTCAATCACAACTACTCATATAATCCAACAGGAACTCACACACAACTCAACAAAAACCTCACAGCACAACAACTCCTAAGCAACCAACATCAAACCCAACAACAGTCAGCAACAAACCAATAACACACTACTTAAATAACTTAACCAATCCCTCAACACTCTCCATAGACTGCTGCCAACACTATTGATTATCTCGGCTTCTGACTCAAGACCGACTAAAAAACTCAGTCAACCACAGAACTCTAACAACTAACAGCACCAGCAAACAACCCAGAACCCACTAACAGCCAATTCAGTCGTTAACCATCTCTCTCTCTCTCTCTCTCTCTCTCTCTCTCTCTCTCTCTCTCTCTCTCTCTCTCTCTCTCTCTCTCTCTCTCACCACACACACAGACGTCAAATGGAACTCTGCTCAGGCTACGGTGTACCCTGTCCTGAATGGGTTGCTTGCACACATTTTGGAGGCTGGCCAGGCCATCCCCCCTCCTCCTCAGGCTGGCCAGGCCATCCCCCCTTCTCCCGGCCTCGTCTTTGTGGGTAGTCTAGGTCAGCCATCTTGTATTGCTCCACCAGTGACTGTTGCCACTTCTTCGAGTCGGAGGGATGCTGTGGCATCAGCCCCGTTGATGACATCACAGGACCCGTTGTTGTGTATTCCTCCCAGTGGTGTCTGATTCCCCTTCTCACCGAGGGGAGGCCGTGACGTCATCACCACTTGTGACGTCATTCCCAGTCATCATCTGAGCACTGCCTCTCTCAGTCGTGACGTCATCTCTGCCACCCAGTTCGCTACTTCTCCCTTCCATGTCATCGGAGCCTTCTCTTGCAGATCAGTCTGAGGTTATATGCCAGGCAACAAGAGGAGCGCTTCGTAACACAGGTGTATACGAAACCCACAAACCTGGGCATGTGCCTGAACGGCAAGAGCGAGTGTCCAGAGAGATACAAGCGCACTGCGATCAGGCCTTCATCAGGAGAGCTCTCTCACACTGCTCTTCGTGGAAGGACACGCACACTGAATTAGAACGTGTTGCCCAAGTTTTAATTAACAACGGGTATTCCAACCGGGACATCACTAAATGCATTCGCAGAAACATCTATAAATGGTATCAGCAGGAGCCTCGTCCCGCCGCCCTTGAAGACGTCACTCTCTTTTACAAGGAAGTATTTTATAAGAAATACAAAGAGGACGAGCGAGCCCTTCGTACCATCATAGAAATGAACGTCTCCCCCACGGACCCTGCGAAAAAAGTGAAACTAATAATTTACTACAAGAGCAAGAAGACCAGTGGCCTGATTATGAAAAACAATCCAGCCCCCGTGATGCAGGACCCTCTCAAGAAAACTAACGTTGTCTACCAGTACAAATGCCCTGTCCGGGAATGCCCCGGCGCTTACATTGGTATGACGACTATGCGATTTTCGAAGAGGATATCCTGCCACGCTCAGGAAGGCGCCATCCATAATCATGCCAAAAACGTCCACAATACCAGGATAACTAGGAATGACATTATTCCTAATATCAGAATTATCGATAAGGCAGCAGACTACCGTCGCCTCCGCCTCTTGGAGGCCCTACACATCGGGAAGGAGAGACCCAGCCTCAACACCACCCAAGAGACTTCACTCCTCCCGACGGTGGCACGTAGGGCGCCGCCCGCCAACACCATAGAGCCAGTCGAACGGGCCAATCAGGTGCCCCCGTCTATCGGCAATGACCTTCCCAATACCACGCTCCCAGTCTCCAGCGTCCGCACGAGAAGAGCAGTGCGAGCTTCCACTTCTGCAAGACGGCTTGACTCAGGGACTTAATCCTCTGTTCAGCCAATGAAAACGCAGCGCCCATCAGACAGAGCACCTGGGACACAATAAATACCGCCGAACAACCCCATTCCAATCAGTTCAAGCTCACCTTTCCTTGAAAATGAACCGATGATACGGTTGGAAACGTTGGAATTCAGTTACGCCCTTAGACTAAGATTTGTTAACCACTTTTGTTATCATATCAATAAATTATTATTTTTAGAAAACATTTCTTTCACCGAGATATGAACATCGGCCAGCTATTAGCAAATATCAGCCCTGATGAGAAGAGAATAATAAGAAGAATTGAAAAGACCATATATAAAATCAATTCCACTGATGCTGCCATCATCTTTAACAAAAAATTTTTGAGAGAGGGTCTCCTACCTTCATATTATTATTATTATTATTATTATTATTATTATTATTATTATTATTATTATTATTTGAAAATATTAATAAACACATGCATCTACCATGAAAATTCTCTTATCACAGTAAGTGAGAGGAGTTATCCTTACGTAAGTGAAAAGGAAAGGTAATTTTTTATCTCTTTCAAATACTACCACATATGAATTTTGTAATTACAGTTTTATTATTATTATTATTATTATTATTATTATTATTAACAACAGAAAATATCAATAAACATTTTACATACTAGTACCATAAAAATTCTTTCATCTCGGTAAAGAGAGAGAGTGTGTGTTTATCTCTCTGTTCTCTCAGAAAATTCTCAGGTTCCAGCGAAACAGAGGGAGGGAGTTACCACTATGACATACATATCCTGTGTGGAGAGAGAGAGAGAGAGAGAGAGAGAGAGAGAGAGAGTTATCCTTAATTAAAAGAGTGAAATGGATAGGTTATTGTATTTCTTTAAAATACTATCATATAATATGAATTTTGTAATCACAGTTATATTATTATTATTATTATTTATGTTAGTGTATGCTGGAAGTAAACCCTCTTTTAAACATTTATTAAAAGTGATTGCTGCGTCAGCTGCATTAATTTCATACAAGTTCTTCTCTATTTTTCTAATTATTGCTTTCTCATTGTTGCTGAAACTGGTGAGCAACGCACCGAAGGTTGACATATCTCAATTAGGTCAAATGATTGGATTTTATTGGTAAAACATTTCAGTGGGGGTAGTCAAATTTTTGGGTATATCCCGTAGAGTTTATTGCAGATAGAATTAATGTTAAATTCTATTTCTTTTCTATTCTTTCGATTCTTTCCGGAATTCTTTTCGTCTGAATAAACCTCAGACATCCTCTTGGGCGGAGGTGGGTGAAGGACTGAAGTGAGAGGGTGAGTCCAGCTGCTTATATTCCTGTGGCGCACCAGGGGCCGTCGTGCCGCTGCCTTTTCATTGGCTAGTGGGTGGGGAGCTGCTTTTTCATTGGACCGCAATATAAGCAGCTAGACTCACCCTGTCACTTCAGTTCTTCACCCACCTCCGCCCAAGAGGATGTCTGAGGTTTATTGAGACGAAACGTCCAGAAAGAATAGAAAAGAAATAGAATTTAACATCAATTCTATCTGCAATAAACTCTACAGGATATACCCAAAAATTTGACTACCCCCACTGAAATTTTTTACCAATAAAATCCAATCGTTTGACCTAATTGAGATATGTCAATCTTCGGTGCGTTGCTCACCAGTTTAAGCAACAATGAGAAAGCAATAATTCGAAAAATAGAGAAGAACCTGTATAAAATTAATGCAGCTGAGGCAGCAATCACTTTTAATAAAACATATTATTATTATTATTATTTTATTATTGATTATTCTTATTATTATTAATTATTATTATTATTTTTTTTTTTTTTATTTTTTATTATTATTTTTTTTTTTTATTTTTTTTTGCTCTATCACAGTCCTCCAATTCGACTGGGTGGTATTTATAGTGTGGGGTTCCAGGTTGCATCCTGCCTCCTGAGGAGTCCATCACTTTTCTTACTATGTGTGCCGTTTCTAGGATCACACTCTTCTGCATGAGTCCTGGAGCTACTTCAACCTCTAGTTTTTCTAGGTTCCTTTTCAGGGATCTTGGGATCGTGCCTAGTGCTCCTATGATTATGAGTACGATTTCCACTGGCATATCCCATATCCTTCTTATTTCTATTTTCAGATCTTGATACTTAAACATTTTTTCCCTCTCTTTCTCTTCAACTCTGGTGTCCCATGGTATTGGGACATCAATGAGTGATATTTTCTTCTTGACTTTGTCAATCAATGTCACGTCTGGTCTGTTTGCACGTATCACCCTATCTGTTCTGATACCATAGTCCCAGAGAATCTTTGCCTGATTGTTTTCTATCACTCCCTCAGGTTGGTGCTCGTACCACTTATTACTGCAAGGTAGCTGATGTTTCTTGCACAGGCTCCAGTGGAGGGCTTTTGCCACTGAATCATGCCACTTTTTGTACTGGTTCTGTGCAAGTGCCGGGCATTCGCTTGCTATGTGGTTTATGGTTTCATTTTTCGTATTGCACTTCCTACATATGGGAGAGATGTTATTTCTGTCTATCGTATTTTGAACATATCTGGTTCTTAGGGCCTGATCTTGTGCCACTGTTATCATTCCTTCAGCTTCCTTCTTTAGCTCTCCCCTCTGTAGCCATTGCCACGTGTCATCGCTGGCTAGTTCTTTAGTCTGTCTCATGTATTGTCCGTGCATTGGTTTGTTGTGCCAGTCCTCTGTTCTGTCTGTCATTCTCCTGTCTCTGTATATTTCTGGGTCTTCGTCTACTTTTATTAGTCCTTCTTCCCATGCACTCTTTAGCCACTCGTCTTCACTGGTTTTCAGATATTGCCCCAGTGCTCTGTTCTCGATGTTGACGCAGTCCTCTATACTTAGTAGTCCTCTCCCTCCTTCCTTTCGTGTTATGCATAGTCTGTCCGTATTTGCTCTTGGGTGTAGTGCTTTGTGTATTGTCATATGTTTCCTGGTTTTCTGATCTATGCTGCGGAGTTCTGCCTTCGTCCATTCCACTATTCCTGCGCTGTATCTGATTACTGGCACTGCCCATGTCTTTATGGCTTTTATCATATTTCCGGCGTTGAGTTTTGACTTGAGTATCGCCTTGAGTCTCTGCACATATTCTTTCCTGATCGTGTCCTTCATCTCTTGGTGTTTTATATCCCCTCCTTCCATTATTCCCAGGTATTTGTATCCTGTCTCATCTATGTGTTTGATGTTGCTCCCATCTGGTAGCTTTATCCCTTCAGTTCTCGTTACTTTGCCTTTTTGTATGTTGACTAAGGCGCATTTTTCAATTCCGAACTCCATCCTGATATCCCCAGATACAATCCTTACAGTCTGGATTAGGGTATCTATTTCCTTGATGCTCTTACCATACAGCTTGATGTCATCCATGAACATCAGATGGTTGATTCTGTTGCCTCTTTTCTTGAGTTGGTACCCGGCATCCATCTTCTGTAGTACTTTTGTCATGGGAATCATGGCTACTACGAAGAGTAGTGGGGACAGTGAGTCGCCCTGGAAGATCCCTCTCCTGATATTAATCTCTGCTAGTCTTATTCCAGAGCTTGTAAGTATTGTATTCCAGTTTCGCATTGTATTTTTGAGGAAGCTGATGGTGTTTTCCTCTGCCCCATATATTTTCAGGCATTCTGTTAGCCATGTGTGTGGTATCATGTCGAAGGCTTTCTTATAGTCTATCCATGCCATGCTTAGGTTGGTTTTCCTTCTCTTACTGTTCTTCATTACCATTTTGTCTATTAGGAGCTGGTCTTTTGTGCCCCTACACTTCCTTCTGCAGCCTTTCTGTTGGTGGGGGATGGTGTTTGTCTCCTCTAGGTAGTTGTATAGCCTTTCACTGATGATACCTGTTAGTAACTTCCACATTATTGGTAGGCAGGTGATAGGCCTGTAGTTACTGGCTATATTTCCCTTACTCTTGTCTTTTTGTACTAAGGATGTTCTTCCTGTGGTCATCCATTTGGGTGCATGGTGATTTGAGATACAATGCTGGAGTTGTTCTGCTATTCGTGGGTGTAGGGCCTTGAAGTTTTTGAGCCAGTATCCATGGACTTCATCGGGACCTGGGGCTTTCCAGTTTGGCATTTTCTTTAGTTGGTGTCTGACTGTGTCTGTCGTGATCTCTGTGAATCTTTGTTTTATTCTCCCTGTTTCTTCTTCCTTGACTTCCTGGAGCCATGTTGCATGTTTGTTGTGTGATACTGGATTGCTCCATATGTTTTCCCAGAGTCTCTTACTTGGTTCGGCTTCAGGAATTTCTGGGTGGTTGTTTTCCCCTCTTAGTTGGCTGTATAGTCTTTTCTGATTGGTTCCTAATAGTTTGTTCTGTTGGTATCCCTTATTCCTGTTCATGTACCGTTGGATCTTATGTGCTTTGGCCTTAAGCCTCTGTTTTGCATCTTCTATTGTGTTGTTTAGTCCCCTCTCTTGTACTTTGTATTTCTTGTTGAGTTCCTCCCTTGTTTTCTTGCTTCTTAGCCTCACAACAGCTCCTCCCCCTCCATCCCATTACTTGACATATCTGACAGCCTTAGTACTTGAAGTTTGAGAGAGAAGACTAGGATTTCCTTCATTCTTACATAATTTTTCAGATTTATAAACTAAAATCTTCCTAGTTCACTTTATTATTTTCTTTAATGAATTGATATTATTGCTGTATACATTAATATTAATATTTAAAAATAGTAAATCAGTTATTTATACAAAAAAAACCCATACATCTCTGTAGGAGAGAGAGAGCGAGAGAGTTATTTTTATTATGTGATATCATTTAATCTTAGTAATCTTCCTAATACAGTATTAATCAGTATTAATTTTTGAAAATTAGTAAATCATTTTTGTACCATAAAAATGCATTTAGTCATGAAAGTAACATCAAAATACACTAATTAGTAATCTTCCTAATACAGTATTAATCAGTATTAATTTTTGAAAATTAGTAAATCATTTTTGTACCATAAAAATGCATTTAGTCATGAAAGTAACATCAAAATACACTAATTAGTGATGATTTTTGCCGGAAAATCCTGCGATTAGGCGAATCGCCCGCAAATAATGGGTAGATATGGTCTAGAGAGAAATCCGCGAATCCGGATTTCCCCCTCTACACCATGTTGGTGTATCAAGTGTTGAAAAGCTAAGGACTTTGCTATTTCTTCGCCTACGAGGGAGGAACTATGCGGACATGTTCTCAAGACTGTTGGTGTTTCGGAGAGTATTAGTGACTTCGTCCTCTGCATCGAATCGTGGTGTGTTTCAACTTCCCCCGTCCGTGCACATCTCGTGTGTTGCAACCTCCCCCGTCCATGCACATCGCGAGCGTGTTGCAACCTCCCGAGAGTGTTAGTGTATCTTCATTTGTGTATTCTGTAGCGGCTGCTTCGTCCTCTGCATCGAATCGCGGGCGTGTTGCATTTTCCCCCGTCCGTACATGTCTCGAGTGTGTTGCAACCTCCCCTGTCAGTGCACATAATGCAAGTGCTCCTTCTTCTCGAAGCCTATTCGTCGCCGTAAGGATCTCAAGGCGCCTGTCAATAGGTCAGAGGTGGTGAGCATGAAGTTGCTGCAGCAGGAGTGTTTGCCTGCCCCTCTCACTGATGCTTCTAAGAGTTCGATTCTTGAGGATTCTCCTTCGATCTCAAGTGTTCGGGATTCCTCTCCAACTCATGTTCGTAAGTCGGCCACGCCCATGACCATTCATGGATATGTTAATGAATCATCTGTTGGAGGAGAACGTAGTGATGTTTGTAGTGTTATAGTGGGTTTGTCTCAGGAGCTGATGCGTGGACCCAGCCCAGACAGGTTAGTTGGTGTTTTGGGCTGTTTGGCTGCTGATCCTACCGTTAATTTTAATGAAGAAGGTGCCTTAAAGGAGCATACACATCCTTCTCATCGTCGGTCTCCGTTGCCGGAGCAGGAGGAGGGAGAGACAAGAGTTTTTGTCTTCCTTTTCGGAGTTTATTGATCTCATTCGTGGGTTCAACAATTTGGAAAGAAGGTCTCAGGCTCAGTTGTCTTCCCTCTTTCTTGCTTGGAAGCCTTGGTGGGAGCTATGCAGGATCCCAAATCTTCTCTCCAGCTTCCCTTTCAGGGCACGTCCAGTTGGTCTTGCATAGTTAATGCCTCTGTTTCGGACTGGGACGGTTCGCTCCACTCTAGGGGCTCTACCAAGCTGCTACTACTGCCTCTCATGGGGCTAGGACGCACTGTGCTACAAACTATTTTTTTTTTTTTTTTATGTTGCACCATCTTAACGCAGACATCATTCGCATGAAGCCGGATTGACTTTGGAGCAGGTGTGATCGGTGGCTCCGTCCTCGTCTCCGCAGGCTGCCTCAGCATTGGAATCTATGGCAGACTCCATGTTGCTCACGGTTTCTTGGCTGGACTTCTGGTCTGTGGTCATTGCCAAGATAGCTTCTGATAGGTCCCCAGAAGGGTTGGTGACTGCATCCTCTCTTGCCAATCTGTTGCAGTCCGGAGGCAAGGCGTTTTCGTATATGGCTCACCTCAGTGTTAATTTATGGGCTAACCTTATGCTGATTAAAATACGATAGGCCAGTGCCGGGCTGACACCAAGACAGACTGGTGCACCAGGCCGTGTCTCAAGTCGGAGTCTCGTACTCGGAGACATCCGGATCCTCCTCCTCCCTCTGTCCAGCAGTAGTCAAGAAGATTGTCACCTGGTAGGCTGTCGAGGAATTATAGTTTGGCAGGGCCTTCCCGTTCGACTCAGTCTTGGTTAGAGGATCAACGTCTCTTTCGCTCTCGTTCCTTTAGGCCAAGAAGGGCCCCAAGGGTCAGAGGTAATGGGGCCCTTGGTAGGTTAGGCGCCTCTCCCTCTCCTGTGCCACGGGGGGGGTTGCCTAGTGGGGCCATTGGGCTAAGTGGTCGAGTTATGGGGCGGAGAAGTGGGTGGTAGATGTCCTTCGGTTGGGGTACCTACTGCCATTCGATTTCTCTTCCCCTCTGTTGGACAAACCGCAGCTCACGAAGGCATATCCTCCAGATTCTCTGAAGTTCTTGGCTCTTCAGGAGGAGGTGCAGAAGATGCTGGACAAGGTTGCGACAGAGGAAATGGTGCGTCTGTCTCCGGGGTTTTACAGTCACATCATCTTGGTGCTCAAGGCGTCGGAAGGATGGAGATGGAAACCTGTGATCGACTTATCCACCTTGAATCACTTCATCAGGAAGACACGGTTCAAGATGGGAGACCCCTCGTTCAGTGTTGGCAGCCGTGAGGGAAGGCGACTTCATGATGTCGATAGACTTAAGGGACGCACACTTCCAAATCCCTGTTCATCTGACGTCCAGGAAATTCCTTCGCTTCTCTCTTGGGAACAAGATGTTTGAGTTCAAAGTCCTATGCTTCGGGCTGACAACAGCCCCTCAAGTGTTCACAAGGGTCTTCTCTTGTGTCAAGTTGGGCCATGCTCAGGGGATCTGTTTGCAGGCATACCTTGACAATTTCTTGGTCTTGGCAGTTTCCAAGGAAAAGCTGCTGCAGGACAAGGATCGTCTACTTTGGTTCTGTCTGGAATTGGGCATTGTAGTCAACCAGGAAATGTCGAACCTCGTACCCAGTCAAAGGATTTTGTACTTGGGCATGGTCATCGATACAACAGTGGCAAAAGTTTTCCCGTCAGATCAGAGATTGGAGAAGTTGCAGGTGGTGGTTTTGCGACTCGCTTCAACAGGAAGCTGGAGATATTCTATTTAATGGTCCCAGATCCTTTAGCATTGGGAGAGGACTTATTCCAACATCCCCGGGACAACCTGGAGTTGTATGCCTTCCCTCCGTTTTGTTTGATCTGTCAATTTCTGAACAGGCTAATGAGTTCACAGGGTCTCAAGATGACTTTAGTAGCCCCTCTGTGTCCTCAAGCGGAGTGGTTCCCAGATCTGCTGTAGAATCCCTCCTTTCACGTTTGGAGGCTTTCAAGTTTCTCCGAGCGAGAGGCTTTTCTTGGACGGCAGGGCATATGTCCAGTAGTCTCAGAAAGTTGACCTCTGTGGTTTCCAAGGCAATAAGCGATCTACTGTAATTGGTGTTGTAACAGGGTTTTTCTCCAATCGCAATGTATATTCAGCAAATAGCAGACTTTTAACCTTCCTCAGAGACGAGAAACATTTGTCCGTTTCTGCCATTAGAGGCTACGGGCGGCCCTGAGTTTGGTGTTACACCTTAAAGGTATCGACATCTCCTCTTCCTGGGAACTTTCCTTCTAGTTAAGGGGTTTGAGCAGTCGAGTTCTACTAGAGAGCTTAACTCTTTCATATCTGCTTAGTTTTGAGCACTGTGTCCCCAGATATCTGAGGTGTCTGGGAGCGCTCGACAGTGCGAAAAAATTATTATTTTGAAAATTCAGCAAAAATATAAATTTTATGCCAACATTGTTCATTTTCATACAATGAACTTACCTGTCAGATATATACTTAGCTAAGACTCCGTCGTCCCCGACAGAAATTCAAATTTCGCGCCACTCGCTACAGGTAGGTCAGGTGATCTACCGGCCTGCCCAGGGTGGCAGGACTAGGAACCATTCCCGTTTTCTATCATATTTTCTCTGTCGCCGGTGGTATCAACATTGTTGTTACTACCTCCTGACTGGAATTCGCTTTTCAAGACTTTTTGATCAACTTTATTGGATTTTTTGGTGACGTACCTGGATCGTTGTTTTGGCATTCGCTACCGTGGACTGGATTTGGACTTGCTTTTGATTTTTCTGCTAGAATGTCTGATTCAAGTGTTAGTGTGAGAGTGTGTGTGAATGTAGGCTGCAAGGTGAGGATACCGAAGGCTTCGGTTGATCCTCACACTGTATGTCGTAAGTGTAGGGGGTTTGAATGTTCTTTAGCTAACACCTGTAATGAGTGTGAAAAGTTGAATGCTAATGAATGGAAGACTCTAACTTCTTACTTGAAGAAGTTAGAGAGGGATAGAATTAGACGGGCTGCACATAAGGGTGTAAGTACAAGGCCTATTGAGCCTTTTTCTGAGTCTAACTCTCCTGTTATTAATTATTTTGATTCTCCCTCTGTATCTGAACCCTCACAGGCTTTGCATTCAGATTCGGCTTCTGAAATCGCCAATCTGAAGGCTACTCTTCGTAAGATGAAGACAAAAATGGCGGCCATGCAAGGTAAGGGAAGTGATAGCGATTTGCTTAGTGAAGTGAGTGTTCCCAGTGTTGTGGAGGGGGCGTCTGACCGTCCCTGCGATGCTCCCAGGCCTAGACCTCTTCCAAGCTCACATACCCAGAGGAGAAGGAAAGTCGAAAGCCTTACGGAGGTCGTGGGGAATCCCCAACGGTCAGGCGTCCCTTCAGCAGGCTCTGTTTCGCAACAGACTGCTCAGGACCGCTTTAATAGAAGCGTCCTACGAGATTGTTTCTCTTCGTCCGGTTCTCCTTCACCTAAACGAGGGTGGAAGGACTCGGATCTATCTAGGCCACTGAAAAGGCACTGGAAGGAACCCGCGTTTGACTCGAGCCCAGAGCGCTTCTCGGAGGAAGCCCCCTCTTCTATCAAGAAGGCTAAGATGGTCTCGACGTCTCCACGATCGGTAGTTGAGGATCGCACACCTTCGAGGTCTCCTGCTTCTTCTATTGAAGAGGACGCTGGTGTGGCTTCAAAGAGGATTTTGTTAGCTGTGCAAGAACAGTTAGCCTCTTTAGTCGGAGTTCTTTCGAGGGATCCCCCTCGCAAAAAGGACGCTAGACTTCCTATTAAGAAGTCTCGTCTCCTTTCGCCTGCCAGACGTGAAGCGTCCTCCAGGCTTACGGTACCAGATAGACTAGATAAGTCTTTCAGACCCGAACAGCTTTCTAGGCATGAAGAGCCTTACAAGCGCGAGACGTCTTCCAGGCGCGAAGATTCTAACAGGCGTCAGGAGCTAGCCAAGCGCGTTGCACCAGACAAGGATACTCTCAGGCGCGAGACTCCAGCCAGGTTCGAGACGCCAACCAGGTACGAGAAATCAGCCAGGCGCGAGGCGCCAGCCAGGCGCAAGGAGTCAGCCAAGCGCGAGGCGCCAGCCAGGCGCTAAGAGTCAGCCAAGCGCGAGGCGCCAGACAAGCGCGAGGTGTCAGCCAGGCGCGAGACGCCAGCCAAGCACGAGGAGCCAGCCAAGCGAGAAGCTCCAGCCAAGCGCGAAGCGCCAGCCAAGCGCAAGGAGCTTGCCAGGCGTGAGAAGTCAAGCAGACGCGAGACACCTAGTAGACTTGAGAGAGAATCTGTTCACTCGATGAGTCCCTCTCCTAGTAGGAGTTTGTCTCCAGTAGAGAGAGAAGTTGGTGAAGATCCTCTCGTATTTCAAGCGGATTCTCCTCACGGGTTGGACGTAGATTCGGAAGACGAGACTAATGGTAGAGAAGGCTTCTCTAACTATAGAATTTTGACAGCCCTTCTTTTGCAAGAGTATGGAGATTCGTTGACTCCTGCTGCTCCTCCTTCGCCTCGATCACTTTTTTCGAGTGCAATCGTACCAAAGTCTTCGTCGGTTCTGAAGATGAGACCGACTATCTCTATGAAGAGAGCTCTACAGTCGCTTGACAAGTGGATGTTGTCAAAGAAGGAACTGGTCAGAACCACCTTCTGTATGCCTCCAGCCATACTTTCTGGAAAAAGAGGTGTGTGGTACAGAACTGGGGAGAACATGGGCCTTTCTCTCCCAGTCAAGAGCGGATCTATCTGGGGATTCGGATAGTTTCTCTGGCTTTTCGGGCTTTTCCGTCGCCAGAGAGGATAGCTCGTTGCTACGAGAAACTAACGACCTTCCTAAAGAAAGATGCATGCACAGCGAGGGAAGTGGATGAGTCTGCTGGGGACACTCTCCTCGTTGGAGCAATTCGTTTCTCTAGGAAGGTTGCATCTCAGGCCTCTACAGTTCTTCCTATACCAGAACTGGGGCGTCGCTCCCTAGATCTGGAGTTCTCCTTCAAGATCTCAAGGGGAATCAAGAGGGACCTTCGGTGGTGGAACAACCCACTCCGTTTTGTGGAAGGAATGTCTCTTTACATGCCGAACCCCAACCATGTGTTGTTTTCTGACGCGTCGGAAGCAGGTTGGGGAGCGACGCTCGGGACAAGAGAAGTGTCAGGCACCTGGAAGGGGGATCAGGTGTCCTGGCACATCAACAAGAAAGAGTTGATGGCAGTCTGGATGGCATTGAAAGCCTTCGAGCCCCACGTCCGAAATGCAGTAGTTCAGGTCAATTCAGACAACACCACAGCCTTGGCGTACATCAAAAAACAGGGGGGGACACACTCCTTCTCCCTGTACGAAACAGCAAGGGATCTTCTGCTGTGGTCTCAAGCAAGGAAGATCAGTCTTCTCACCAGATTCGTACAGGGAGAAAGGAACGTCAGGGCCCATCTCCTGAGCAGGAAGAATCAACTCCTGCCTTCCGAGTGGACCCTCCACTCAGAAGTATGCCAAGACCTGTGGAGAAGATGGGGCAGGCCTCACATCGACCTCTTTGCAACAGCAAGGAACGCAAGGATAGAACTTTACTGCTCCCCGATCTCAGACCCAGGGGCAGTATCAGTGGATGCGTTTCTCCTAGATTGGACAGGTCTAGATGTCTACGCCTTTCCCCCCTTCAAAGTACTGGGACAAACCCTCAAGAAATTTGCTATCTCAGAGATGACAAGAATGACGCTAGTAGCTCCGTTCTGGCCCGCCCAAGATTGGTTCACAGAGGTACTGGAATGGTTGGTGGACTTTCCAAGAGCACTTCCACAAAGACAAGATTTGCTCAGACAACCCCACTTCGACAGGTATCACAGAAACCTCCCCGCTCTCAATCTGACTGGCTTTCGACTGTCAAAAGTCTTGTCATAGCGAAGGGGTTTTCGACAAAAGCTGCTAGCTAAGGCTATCGCCTCAGCTAGAAGACCTTCGACCCTTAAAGTCTACCAGTCGAAGTGGGACGTCTTTTGCCGGTGGTGCAGGAACCAGAAGTTTCCCTCTTCCAGTACCTCTGTGACTCAGATCGCAGATTTCCTAGTTTTCCTCAGAGAAAAATGCGGTTTGGCAGTATCTACCATCAAAGGCTACCGGAGCATGCTGGCTGCAGTGTTCAGACATAGGAACTTAGATCTTTCGAATAACAAAGATCTGCATGATCTTTTAAGATCTTTCGAAACTGCCAGAAAACTTCGAACGAAGTTCCAAGTTGAATCTGGACGTGGTTCTTTGTTTCCTGAGGTCCTCTAGGTTTGAGCCACCACAGTTAGCCTCCTTCAAAGATCTTACGAGGAAAGCTCTGTTTCTCATGGCTCTAGCATCCGCTAAAAGGGTTAGTGAGATTCATGCCCTAGAAGGAAGGGTAGGTTTCAAAGTAGATTCCGTGATTTGTTCCTTCCTTCCTTCGTTTTTAGCAAAGAATGAGAACCCCTCAAATCCTTGGCCAAGGAGCTTTGAGGTTCGTGGATTATCTGCCCTAGTAGGGGAAGAACCCGAAAGAACTCTTTGCCCTGTTAGGAGTTTATAATACTACCTTCAGAAGAAGAAAACCCTTAAGGGCATTGAGGACAGACTATGGTGCTCTGTAAAGGACCCCAGCAGACCATTGTCGAAAAATGCGCTGTCTTTCTTCATTAGAAGTCTAGTGAAAGAAGCACATAGATCTTGTAATGAAGAACATTACAAGCTCCTAAAAGTCAAGGCTCATGAAGTGAGAGCCATTGCCACTTCCTTGGCCTTTAATAAGAATATGTCTCTTCAGAATCTGACGAAAACTACATTCTGGAGATGTAATTCAGTATTCGCCAACCACTACCTTAAAGACATCAGTATTACGTATGACGAGTGCTTCGCATTAGGCCCGTACGTATTGGCGGATTCGGTGCTGGGGCAGGGAGCTGGAACATATCCTTAGTAGTTTTTTCCCTTGTTTTTGGTAATTGAGTTCATATGCTTGTATGAAAAATGATGCAGGTAGGCATCTTTTTTCGTTTCGTAATACTAATAACTTTAGTTTGGTTAGGTGATCGGATTTGGTTTGAAGCTCCCTGCGTTGGTAGTGGACAGGTTCTGTCATAGAAGAGGGCGAATCCCCATTGACATGATCCGACTTGGATTCTACTAAGTAAGCGGATATCAAGTCCCGTTAGTTGACCCAAAGAGTCTTTTCAGCTGTAGGTCACGCCCTCGCTGTAGCTCTTATGGCTATGCAGACTAATAGACAGTACCTATGAAGTCTTCAGCCTAAACAGGTAAGAACCAAGGTTATTTTTATACTACAACAGGTGTTGTCTACCTTTTCTTTGTTATTTTCTGTCTTGTACCCTCCACCAAGGGTGTCAATCAGCTAAGTATATGTCTGACAGGAAAGTTCATGTACAAAAATGATATTGTTATTTTACAATAAAGTTTTGTACATACTTACCTGGCAGACATATACGATTGATGGCCCTCCCAGCCTCCCCTCAGGAGACAGGTAGAAGAGAGAAAAAATCTGGCAAGAAAGGTACGTTGGTTCTTACACCCGCTTCCCAGCGGCTGGTAAGGTAGATCACCTGACCTACCTGTCGCGTTTGCCGCGAGTTTTGAATTCTGTCGTGACGTCAGAGACGTAAGCTAAGTATATGTCTGCCAGGTAAGTATGTACAAAACTTTATTGTAAAATAACAATATCATTTTCATTGATATAGAATTATTCCTCAAATAGGCTATTTGTTATGAAGAAAACTAGTACGCTGTACTGCCATTACTACTACTATTTTACTAATACTTTACTACTTTTTCTGTTGCTTTGTTTCAACTACTTTACTACTATTTCTACTACTTTATAACTATTTCTACTTCTGCAATTACTTTTTCCACTAAATATTCCCATTTTTTCTATTATCCTTAATATATTTTTTTAGATTTTTTGCCTATGTGGTTAAAATATTCATTGATATATACACAATATTTTCACATAAGAAGGGGTTAAACACCAGTTAACTACCTTGTTAACAACTTGGTAAATGGTTGGTTTCAGCTTACACTAACGAATAATCCTACACTAAAGGCTTTTGTTTAGTTTTCCCATGAAAAATTGAAATTTCTGATAAGAATTAGTTATGCTGTGTATGGAATGGTTTCTTACTAATTTCATATGCATAAAAAGGTAAAAGATATTACCAATACAGATATCAAACTAACTGATGCTATGTATGAACTGAATGTTGTTTATTGATTAATCATGTTGGAATTTTTTGTTAGTAAAATCATGATGCTACAATATTTCCATTTATTTGCTCTGTAAAATGTCAGTTATTTTATGTAATACAACTATATTGCTCACCAATGTAGACTCACTAAGTTAAATATCACTTTGTTTCAGTTATCATTGAAGAAGCGGCTGAGATTTTGGAAGCCCATGTCATCACAGCACTCACTGCAAGGTGTCAGCATCTCATAATGATTGGTATGTATTTCTCTGCATTGAAAACAATTGGAACTGTAGACTTTTTACATCATTTTCAGATGGTTTCATTATATACACCATTTTGAGATGTTAAGAAACTTTTGTTTAGTTTTGTTTACTTAGAACATCTTAATTCCCTTTTATCTTGTAAAAATATTCCATCTCAGAACAGAAAAGTAGTTTCTCTGATAAATCTAAATCTAATTCCAAAGGAATTTAATGCTTGAGAAGTTGACAGTTTTAATATCAAAATATCTTTACCAGGTTACTGTTTCATTGGCAGTTTTATCTGTTAATGGCTGGATTTTATAGGGATTATTATCAGAAGTTCTGTTTAATATTTGTTCCCACACAATCTACAAACCCTCGGTCCTTTATATTAGGAATTACTTTACGGCAAAGCTGGAACGGCTGTTAAAACTTTTGAATAAGGTGGGTTGGCCAGTAACTACTGTCCGGTAGGCAGGGAGACTTGCTTGCCCAGATGTAAACACTCCACTTTGCTTTTGGCCATCTTCCAATAAAGATGTATGTTATGTGAGCTTTTGCTGACTGTCGTTAATGTCCTTTTTTGGTGGGTGCTTTCCTTTGTTGTTTTGATCTTATGAAATATACTGTGTTTTATATTAATATTCAACCCTGTTTGATATCTATTAATATTCAAGCCAAATTTTTGTGATCGCCTTGCTAACTGCCTTTCCCCATATTGTGTCTCAGGATTGATGGCAAGGGTGTAATACACACTTTTCACATCCTCACGCCATTTGATATTAAGGGATGGACAGTACATTTATTATAATTGTTTATAAGTTTTGCGCTTACATTTTCAATTATTCCTAGGAGGAAATTCGGTATGTTTGCCTTTTGGTTTTCCTTCCTGGTAATCATTCTTGTGGTGTTTCTCCTTCGAAGAGATATCTTTGCCCTCCTTGCATGTTTGTCAGGCTAGGAGGGTCGGGGCCGGTGTTGGCAAGTAGTCTTCTTTGTCTTGGAGGGCAGTGCCCTTCGGAACGAGAAGAGTGGCCTTTATTAAACATATTTTGTTTTTGCTTCAGGCTGACATTTAGCAGTCGTAGTATACAGCATTAATCGGTTTGATAGCTAACTTTGTTAGTTATCTTAACCCTTGGAAGTGTACCTGTGATGTGGGTTATCCTAACCCTCAGGAGTGTACCTGTGATGTTGGTTATCCTAACCCTTGGGCGTGTACCTGTGATACTTAAGAATGCTGTGGCACTGACCCTGGGGTGTGTGCTGTTCCCTTTTGAGCTGCATGTTAAATTGCTTCTGTTGCCCTGATGAATTGGGGCAGCTTTTACTTCCAGCTGACTTGTGATTCCTTTGTCTAGTGCTGCTGATGTATGGTCCTCATCGGTTAGCAAAAGCCCTGAGGAAGAAACATCATCCTCCGCTGCCCTTTTCCATGTTCTGAGGCTCAAGGAGGTCCTGGGAAACCGGATTACCCGATTTGCCAAAGTGGAGGAAGGCTGCTTCTCCCCCTCTTGAGAAGTCCTCCTGCAGGATTTCCAAGGGGCTGCCTCCTTCCGAAGAGGCACTGGGATCTCTCGTCAGCTCTTCCCAATTCTTTGGGTTCATGAAACGATTCACATACCCCTGGGTCTTTCGTTTCAGCAGCTGTGGGAGTGCAAGCTACAGTTTGCATTCCCATTATCAGTTTAGAGGCTCCACCTCTAGACTGGTGCTGTGTTGGGCGCTCTTTTACAAGTCGCTTCGAGTGCTTGTGTTTCTTATGATTCGTGAGCTTCCCGAGCTGTTGACTGAAAATGTTCTCTCCCTCCGAGTTCAGGCACAAGGTTGAGAGAAGGGGTGAGACATTCATGTGTCTTGTCTCTTCCTACCAGCTCTTCCGCTAGCATTTTCTGAGTGCTCGCTAGTGCCTGAAGGTTCCCACCTGGTATCCTGATTCTGAGGATTCGAACACCTGGAGAAGTGGGGAAGAGCTTCCCATTGAAAGTTCTGCGCAACTTCCAAGGGCTTGCTTGTCCCTCAGGAGGCAGTGATTCTCTTTGTGGCTTGAATCCAGTTTGCATTCTCCTATGGAGTCTCACATGTTGGGAGCCTTGAGTGCATGTTCTGTTGAATTGAGAGTTCTTAGATGCCTGCATCTAAGAATGTTCTGTGCGTGTTCCTCCTTCCCTTATTTGGAAGTTGAGAGAGGACTACTCCTGAAGATTGTTTTGCAAGATTTGGGAGTCTTGCTAAGCGCTCAAATTCTTTGGAATTTCAGGCACTCTCCAAGTTCTTGGTCTCTTGTAAGTCCGAATAATTGGGCGAGACAAGGCACTCACAATGATTGTATTTACGAGATTTGGGAATCTTGCCAAGTGCTTAAAATCCTTGGAATTTCAGGTGCTCAGCAAGTGCTTAGTTTCTTGTTAGTCCTAGCACTCTGATGAGACGAGGCATTCCCAACGATTGTCCTTACGAGTTTCAGGAGTCCTGCCGAGCGCTTGAATTCCTTGAAATTTGAGCACTTGGTTTCCTTGTAAGTCCGGCCACTCAAGCGAGATTAGAAACTCTAACCAATGATTGATCTTACAAAATTCAGGAGTCTTGCTGAGGTTGAACACTGAAATTCGTTAGAATTTTTGGGGCTTGCATTCTTTGAATCATGAGTGTTCTAGAATCGTGAGTGTTCTGAGAGCAAGAGACTGTTCATGCAGGATTCAGAATTACTTGATATTTCCGGCACTCGCCAAAAGCTCAAATTCTTTGGAATCATGAGTGCTCGGTGAGTCTGTGGTCAGGTTCCATTCTTGTGCCTCGGACAATAGGGTCAGAGCACGTTGGGCAGAATATGTAGAATCCCTGTATATTCTTCTTGAAGGACTTCAGCTTCGAAGAAGTGAATGAGAGAGGAAGCAATAGTTCATAGCTGATGATTACCACTCATAGTTGCGTAGTAGTGATCTGCTCAACTCACTTGATTCAGCTTGGCTGGAGTGAGTGCTCAGCTCTGTCCAAGTGAACTTTCTGATTATCCAGGATGGTTCTTGGCCATGGCACAAAAACTACACGAATTCCCCATGCTACAGGAAGCACAGGTTGGTGATCGCACACAATTTACCCAACACAGGTTCTCCTAACATGACAGGTAGGCTGCCACTTTTCCTTACCTGGTCACCTGAACCTCTTGATTTACGAGGGATATAAGGTGGACAGTGAGAATTCCAATGAGTATTTCTCTTTCGGAATTTGACTACTACTAACTTGTGAGAGGTATAAGGCAAACAGTCAGAATTCTGATGAGTATTTCTTTTTCGGAATTTGGCTACAACTGTTATTATTTAGAGATCAATCCTCAGATCGTCTTGTCATACACACTAGTAGTAATAGAGGAAAGGTGTTGTCCTCTTACGCTGCCTCCTCCCCTTCTTTTATTAAGACTTCATCAGTCTAAGAAGAAGAAGGTAGCCTCTCCTTCCCCAAGAAGCTCCTTAATGGGACTTGAAAGGGTCTGCTTCCTTGCACAGAGGAAGCAGTTGATTTTCCAGTAGGTTCTCCTAATCCTTCGGGATTAGTACTGGTTATGCTTACCCCTGGGTTTAGGGTGGGGGGGGGGGGGGGTTGGGGGAACAGTAGCCCAAACTTTGGTTTGTGCTCCTACCACTAGATCCATGGGTTCCTTCTCTAGAACTATGGTGTTGGGGGAATGTTTGTCCGCAAAACACTCCAAGTGTACAAACTACTATAGAGGATTATGCATGCAAAAAATGCCGGAAAGACATTTCACCATTCCGATTCTAGCATAGTGTGGGAGAAGGGGCGAGTCATACAGTAACTTACACCTGCCTGTAAAAACACTAGCATTAGTGGAAAAATAAATTCTATAGTAGTATATATGTAGTATGTTGGTGAAAGCTACCTGAATTTAGCAATATACTATACATATATACTGCTGTGGACTTTGTTTTTCCATTTAAAGATCACAAGAACCTGACGATACCAAATTACTAGCATTATTGTTGCTATGGGTTCAACCTAGACATGTCTGTTTTTCTAGATAGAATTTCATGAATGTTGTAAAGGAGGTCCTTTGTGCAGTCCGCTTCATGCAAGGGTTTGGTTTTGGAGAAGATGGATGTATGGCAAGATTTTGCATTTCCTTGCCAACTTCCCCAACGCCCACTTGTGTTCACGCGAACGAACCAGTGTGGGGAGAAGAACACTCTGTCTGGAAGACAAAAACATCTGCTCTTTCCAGTAGCATTATTTGCTGAGGCATAGAAGTTTTGCTGGAGTTTCATTGCCATCATCACCACAGCTTGATGATCGCACGCAAATCTCCCCTCCTGCTGGACCTGCCAGCAGGGTGGGAAAAAGAATATTCTATCCTCTCCCATTCCCTCTTTTTTCCTGGCTACACTGGGATCGGTGAGTTGAATAAAGATAACTGTACAGAGATTTCTCAGAGTTCTATTATGAGGGCCTATGTTCCGATTTCGTCGTAGGAACTCACTGAATGTACGCCCAAGCTATCCAAGATGGATATTGCTCATAAGTGTTAGACTTCCACCTCCAGTTTCTGTTGTCATCATAGAAGCTTTCCTTTGGGTCAGCTTTGACTTCGCTCTCTTCATTGAAGAATGAAGGAGAAACAGGTGCGTACCTGTGGGATAATTTATTCAGGGGTGTGACCATAATAAGTATCTCCTCGTAAGTACGGGTATTCCCCTACCTACAATTGGGTTAGATTCCAAAAAAACCCATTGTTTGTTGAAAAAATTGTATCCCGAATATAGCTTAGCCTGCACTAGGGTAATCAGTACCATCTTTACATATATAGTACAGTGGACGCCCCATATTCGCGGGAATGCATACCAGCCCCCCCCCCCCCCCCCCCCCCCCCCACCCCCCCCCCCCAGCACAAATAGTTCAAAGCTGTAAATATTTAGAACCCTTTAAAAACTTACATCTGCCTATCTTCAAAGTTCAGATACCAAATGTATACCTTGAATAACATCCTACTTCAAATATACCTTAAGGGGGCTGACCGGCTAATGCCATTTTTTACAGACAGGACTTTGATATTCCTACCACTTGATAAGGTGACTTGGGACATCTCCAAACCGCATATGATTTTTGTATCTGACCCTCGGTTTTGTGACGCTAGAGCGATTTATCCCGAAAGTAACATTTTTCAAATTCTATCTCCTCTTTTGATATTTAATATTAAGACCTGGGATTACTATCATATATAGACTTGATGTAGACCTCCAATCAAGTGAGGAGTTTTTTTTTTCTAAAAGTCATTTTTTTTTTTTTGCCAGATATGAATTTTCATTCTGGTAAAAAAAATAAACCCTATAAATCAGGAAAAAAATGTAAGCAAAAAGACGAAACAAAAATAGGAAAAAAGGGATTCATTTGATTGTTCTATAATGTCTTTCTGAGTTATATACCAAATTCCAATGTTATAGCTTTAAAACTAAGTGAGAAGATAGATTTTGAAGGTCAATAAGTAGTATAGTTTTGAGATACCGGCGTTCAAAGTTTTCCTTTGTATTTTTATAAAGACAGTGTTAATAAATAGTGATTATTATGAATGTATATTTCATTTTTGTGTATTAATAAACCAAATCTACATTATTTAACATAATTTAATCATAAATGTTGATCCCTTTGCTCATATATCATAGCCTTGGGCAACTATCTCTCTCTCTCCTTCACTAACTTGGCTTATTACAGCGAATTTTCTTCTGTATGTTAGCGAGATTTTTTCCTTCTATTTTCCTCTTTGGCATGATGAAATTCTTGCCGAAAGAAAGATAAACAAATGTGGCATGATAAAATTCTTGCCAAAACAAAGATTAATAAATCATGATTATTTTGAATTGCAAATTCCTTTTTGGGTATTAACCCTCTTACGCCGGAGCGGTAAATAAAAAATTGTCTCCCGTATGCCGGAGGGGTTTTGGAGTGAGCGCGGAAGCGGAAAAAATATTTTTTTCAAAATATCACAGCGCGCTTAGTTTTCAAGATTAAGAGTTCATTTTTGGCTCCTTTTTTTGTCATTGCCTGAAGTTTAGTATGCAACCATCAGAAATGAAAAAAATTATCATTATCATATATAAATACTGCGATATATGATAGCGCAAAAACGAAATTTCATATATAATTGTATTCAAATCGCGCTGTGCGCAAAACGGTTAAAGGTAACAAGTTACTTTTTTTCCCCTTATAATGTACACTAAATTGCGATCATTTTGGTATATAACACATTGTAAAACAATAAAAGCAATACGGAGAAAATATTATCACAAAATGATGCATGAATTCGTAACGAGCGGACGTAAAAAAATATATTTTTTTTTAAATTCGCCATAAATCTAAATATTGTCCTAGAGACTTCCAATTTCTTTCAAAATGAAAACAAATGATTGAATATACTGTAAGAGTATTAGCTTACAATTGCAGTTTTCGACCATATCTGACGATTTAAAGTTGACCGAATGTCGAATTATTTTATATATATATTTTTTATATGCAATTATTTTAGAAATAAGAAAAGCTACAACCTTCAAATATTTTTCGTTTTATTCTACATGAAATTGCGCACATTTTCATATATAAAACTATGAAATGCCTAATATGAAACGGAGCAAATATTCCGAGAATGGGACGTACGCATTTCGGAGATTTGTGGCGGAGAATCCGCGCGTGGAGGGAAGGAAAGATTTTTTTTTAAATTCACCATAAATCTAAATATTTTGCTAGAGACTTCAAATTTGTTTCAAGATGAAGATAAATGACTGAATATTACTAGACTGTAAGAGTTTTAGCTTACAATTGCGTTTTTCTACCATTTCGGTAGAGTCAAAGTTGACCGAACATGGTTTTTTTCTATTTATCGT
The DNA here is from genome assembly GCF_015104395.2 of Macrobrachium nipponense. Classification (NCBI taxonomy): domain Eukaryota; kingdom Metazoa; phylum Arthropoda; class Malacostraca; order Decapoda; family Palaemonidae; genus Macrobrachium; species Macrobrachium nipponense. Next base: position 2,314,593 of record NC_061087.1, read on the forward strand.
GATTTATATGCAAATATTTCAAAAATGAGAAAAGCTACAACCTTCAATTATTATTTGTTGTATTCTACATGAAATTGCACACATTATCATATATAAAACTTTATGTAAAGGCTAATTTAAAATGGTGCAAACATTACCACAATCGCACGTATGATTTTTTCGGAAGTGTTACCGCGCGGACGTAAAGAAAATGTTATTTTTTTCATAAATTCACCATAAATCGAAATATTGTGCTAGAGACTTCCAATTTGTTGCAAAATGAAGGTAAATGCTTGAATATTACTAGAATATAAGCGTTTTAGCTTACAATTGCGTTTTTGACCATTTCGGTAGAGTCAAAGTTGACCGAAGGTTGAAATTTTGGCAATTATCGTTATTTAGATGAAAATATCTCAAAGCTGATAAAAGCTACAACCATGGGTTGTTTTCAGTTGTATTGTGCATGAAATTGCGCACATTTCCATATATAAAACTTTATATAACGGCTAATTTTAAAATGGTGCAAACATTACCACAATCGCATGTATGATTTTTTTCGGAAGAGTTACCGCGCGGACGTAAGGAAAAAGTTTTTTCATAAATTCACCATAAATCAAAATATTGTGCTAGAGACTTCCAATTAGTTGCAAAATTAAGGTAAATGATTAAATATTACTAAAATATAAGAGTTTTAGCTTACAATTGCGTTTTTTGACCATTTCGGTAGAGTCAAAGTTGACCGAAGGTTGAAATTTTGGCAATTATCGTTATTTATATGAAAATATCTCAAAACTGATAAAAGCTACAATCATGAATATTTTATTGTTGTATTCTACATAAAAATGCGCACATTTTCATATATAATACTTCATGTAACGGCTAATTTACAATGGTACAAAAATTATGTCAAAGTGACGAAATAATTTCCGAGATGTGTCACAGATACTTTTTAGTGCGGCAAGAAAGAAATTCCCGCTTGCGCGCCTGCGTAACGATTGTAAACAAAACAACACCTTGATCCATGAACTCCCAGCATACCCCAAGGCGCGTGATTCAAAAGTTTTAGGCTGGTAGGCCTATAAGTATTTTTCCGCGAATTTTAAAAAAACTTTTGTAAGTCGACGTAAAATACGTCCAGTCAGCACACGAGAGACAAAAAATGTCGATGTTAAATACGTCCAGTCTGCGTAAGAGGGTTAATAAACCAAAACTATGTTATTTATCATAAATGAAGATCCCTTTGCTCAAAGATCGTAGCCTGGGGCACAGTGTGACGTGTGCGTCAGGCAAGAAGGGGGCGTTACTTACTACGTAACCCTCCCTCTCTCTCTTCACTAACTACGCTAATATCGTGTATATTATGATATTCTGTAATCATATTAGAGCGAATTTTCTTCGTCTGCATGTTAGCGAGATGTTTTGCTTGTCTTTTCCTCATTGGCATGATGAAATTCTTGCCGAAACAAAGATAAACATATGTAAAAGCAAGCGAATGTCAGAGGTGAAACTCGAATGTGTAGACTACTTGGTGTTTGTGCTCGCACTGAATTGTGGTTACTTACTTGGTAGCTGACTGACTTCCCTTCTGCGACTCATGGAATCTCTACAGATGCCATTGCTCACAATATCTTTGACAATAATTATCAAAATTTATGATAACAGAAGAAATATTGCATTTTCTTGTACAGATCATTGTTTTTGGCTTATTGAGTTACATTTACTAATTTCCCTGTAACTACAAAAGTTAGAGTAATTTTGACGAAATATTTCATATACATATTCTCAATTGCCATATGAGGCTCCATGAATTTTTTCATGACTGCATTTTTTGCCCTATACCCCCATATATAAGGGTTCTGGCCAGGCCCCTTAAATTACTATCTTATTACTGTCTTAATCTCTGAGGTTTTATTATGTTTATATTACAGGCGGCCCGCGGTTAACGGCGCAATCACTCAACGGCGAATCGGTTTTACGGCGGTTGTCAAAAATATTCATTAAAAAAATAAGGCATTTTAAAGGTATCTTTACGGCACAAATTTCAGTTAACAGCGCCGCTAGCGCCGTTGTCTAACGAGTTCATAAATATGTAGAAATGCCGTTCAGACCATAAAGGTTATGCAAATTATATTAACAAATTTTATGGAGAGTTATTACGTAGGTATTAGGGTAAAATATATGCCTCTGACGCTGTTCTATGCCGAAAATATCGAGTTACATAAGTGCAAATTTAGCTATGGATGTGTCGATTCATAAATGTTCATGCTTTTTTTTAAAATGTGTATGAAAATGTATTACGTGAAAGGCATTATTATTTCTGTACAGAAATATGATAAAAAGGCAGCTTTTGAAACTGCCCTTCACGTTATCAAATACGATGTTTTTTCATGTTCTTTCTTGTAAGCCGCCGTCTGCCGCTCTTCCAAAAATATCGATTTAAAAAAAATGCAAATTAGCGATCGATGTGTCGATTTTATAAATGTTTATGCTTCTAAGTTTAAAATGTATATGAAAATGTACTACGAATAGGGTATTTTTATTTCTGTGCAGAAATATGATAAAAAGGCAGCTTTTGAAACTCCCCTTCAAGTTATCGACTACGATGTGTCGATTCATAAGTGTTCATGCTTTTGTTTAAAATGTGTGTGAAAATGTATTACGTGAAAGGCATTTTTATTTCTGTACAGAAATATGATACAAAGGCAGCTTTTGAAACTGCCCTTCACGTTATCAAATACGACGTTTTTTCATGTTCTTTCTTGTAAGCCGCCGCCTGCCGTTCTTCCGAAAATGTCGATTTAAAAAAAGTGCAAATTAGCCATCGATGTGTCGATTTTATAAATGTTTATGCTTTTATGTTTAAAATGTGTATGAAAATGTACTACGAATAGGGTATTTTTATTTCTGTGCAGAAATATGATAAAAAGGCAGCTTTTGAAACCCCTTCAACTTATCGACTACAATGTTTTTTTCAAGTTCGTTCTTGTATGCCGCCGTCTGCCGCTCTTCCGAAAATATAGTAAAAAAAAAAAAAAAAAAAAGTGCAAATTTAGCGATCGATGTGTCGATTTTTCAAATGTTTATGCTTTTATGTTTAAAATGTGTATGAAAACATATTGCGTAAAGGTATTTTCATTTTTGTACAGAAATAAGATACAAATTAAGGCAGCCTTTGTAACTAGGCTCCACGTTGTAAGGGGATGGTTTTTCATGTTCGTTCTTGTCCGCCAGTTCCGAAAAATGCATTGTGTTATTTTATTAATTACGCATCTTTTCCATAAATCCTTTAAAAAGTTATACATTATTTCACTGTATCCAAGAATATTGTAAGTATTCTCATATTATTGTATTTTAAAATACTACGGCAAACTTAAGCCAGTATTCCGCGGAGCGTCCAATGTTGTGGTTTGAAATCAGCTGATGAATACGAGTCTGTTTCACCATAACGCAATTCTGAGCGAATGCTCTTGCTTCTAGTTAGCATAAACGAATATCTATATACTTGACTTATATGAGACAAAGTTATTTTTCCATATACAGCGTGTTTTAGGTGGAAATATTTATTGAATATGTCTCGTTGTGAATGTGAACTACTATTTTTTTTCGTTAACAGATTACGTTGGCGGCATGTTTATTGCGTAAAAAATTACGTGATTCCGTTCGCAATACGTAATCCTTTATATCATCGTAATACGAACTTTACGCTATTTATCTTATATCGGCGTGAAACCAACAGTAAAATGTGTTCTTTCAAGCACAGTAGTTTTGATTAAAATGATTTTATCCCAATTTTATCTACAGTTGTGTGTGATGGCAGACGTTTACTGCAGTTTTATCCTTGTTGCCGATGTACAATAATAGTCATTAGCAGCTTGAACAGTTTTCTCAGCTTCAGTTATAACTAGGTTTAAATTTAACGGTATATTTCCCGATTGATCTTTAATCTATATTGATCTCTGATCTATAGCGAATAAAGTTATTGCATTAAGATATCTCAGTTCTATTCTATACATAACGCCATTTATAACAAATACGGTAATGTTGCACTGTAGTACGATGATCGAAATACAAGCCAAACAGATGTTATCCAGTTCGGTTGTACTTAGAAAAAAAAAAAAAAAGTAGTTTCTCGTTCGGTTGTTCATGGCTGTACACGTTCACGCAACGAGTATAACGTTGAACACCATACTTTCATCATTCTCTTTTGCTGTTATTGAACTTATGTAACTAGAAGATGGATAAAGTTAGACCATTGTAAATTGATCTCTCATAAAATCGAACTATCATAAGACTAATGATCGTAACCTGAACACTACAGCTACCTGTACACTGTATAAACTTTATTATATCTTTACATACTTTAGACACCCACATGTACTGTACAGTAATTTCTATAGTACTACACTGCATAAATATAATTTTACTTATTGCGCCGTTGTGGGATTACAGCGCCTTTGACTTGTCTAGAGTTTCGAAAGAAGGTGTGCGGCGGCCGTAGGCTTTAAAATCGCTCAGCGTCGAAAATCGCTTGGCGTCGGTGGCCAGGAACGGAACCCCTGCCGCTAACCGAGGGCCGCCTGTACTAATAATTAATGTTTATATGCCATGGGAAAATAACTAATTTTGATCATTACTGCATGATTCTAGGGGATTTACACAGTATTATTCAAGATTCTCCTGCTTATCATATTTGTTTAATCAGGGACCTAAATTCTCACCCCACAAAACAATTTTATAATGAACTTACTCGCTTCTGTCAAAATCAGGATTTCCAAATTAGCGATGTAAATGCTCCACCCTCCCTCCTCCTATTTATATGTACATAATAGTGCGGATGTAATTACAACCTCCTGGCTGGACCACTGCATCACATCTCCACAACTTCATAATTCTATTATGACCTGCAATATTTGCTACAATCTTGCAACGTGCTACGATCACATCCCATTACAGGTTCATTCAGTACCCCATCCCTCCTTACCGTGAACCCCCTAATTGACCGCCCACCAGCGGTAAACTGGGACTTCAAAGCCCACCAGCGGTAAACTGGGACTTAAAAAACCAACAGAAAACCAGATACTTTAGGGCGACCATGGAAACCAGATTGCGGTCAATAGTTCAACCGGCAGACGCCTTACTTTGTACCAACACAAATTCTAGAAATTACCACCACAGGAGGGATCTGAATGAATTCTATTCGAACATAATCTCCGCTATGCTTGCTTTGGGCAGGACTGCCTGTAGATTAAATCAAGGTAATTCTCATAATATACCTGGATGGAATGACTTGGTTAAAGATCTGTATACATACTCACAAGAAATTTTTTTACTGTGGAGGCAAAATGGTATCCCGAGGGAAGGACACACTGCATTACTAATGAGGCAGGCGAGAGCACAATTCAAACTTGCTCTTAAGCACTGCAGGTTAAATGAAAAACAACTAAAAGGCGATGCAATGTCTAGAAACTTAGAATCTCGTGATTACCCTTGTCTTTGTAAAGATATCCAGTCCTTAAATCTCAAAATTAAAAGCTATCACAGAGAGTAGGGGAAGCAGTCGGAGAAAGCTATTGCAAGTATGTGGGGCGATCACCTCAACAATATCCTGAATTGCATAAATGACCAAATACTCACAACATTTAGTTTCATTTTGCAGACCGTATTACACCAGCTAACATCAGCGATGCCATAAACAGCCTACCTAATAATAAATCACCTGGCTGTGATGGTCTTCCTGCAGAGGCTTTCAATTTCTGCCATCTGATAATTTACATTTTGCTAGCTGCCCTATTCAATGTGTGCATAATTCACCAGTTTCTTCCAGACTCCCTACTCTTAGTTCACTTGATACCATTAATCAAAAACAATCTAAAGGATGCAGCCGACCCTTGCAACTACCGGCCGATTGTGATCACAACGATCGCATCGAAGATACTTGAGTCGGTTCTTCTAGTGAGACTTCTCCCCTTTCTACACACCACTGACAACCAGTTCGGTTTTAAAGCAAACCACTCGACCGACACCTGCATCTACATACTGAAAGAATTGCTGAACTACTACCCATCATCAGCCTCTCCTGTTTTCCCATGTTTTGTAGATGTTAGAAAAGCATTTGACAGAGTAAACTATCTGAAGCTCTTCATGCTGCATAAAAGGGCCACACCTCTATATCTAATTGAGAGAGAGAGAGAGTTATCCTTATGTTAAAGAGTGAAGGGGAAAGATTGTTGTATTTCTTTAAAATACTTACTATCACATATGAACTTTGTAATTAAAGTTATGTTATTATCATTGTTACTATTTCACAGAGAGAGAGAGAGAGAGAGAGAGAGAGAGAGAGAGAGAGAGAGAGAGAGAGAGGAGGATGGAGAGAGAGAGAATGAGGAGATGAGAGAGAGAGGGGGGGGGGGGGGGGGGGTGGGGGGGGGGGGGCAACGCAACTCGTTCGCTCCCGCTCCTGTCACATTACCTGATATATTTGACAGCACCAACCTCAGCCTAGTACCTAGAGTTAAAAAAAATGCAGGAAAATTGGGATTTCCTTCATTATTACATAATTATTAAATTTATACTAAAATCTTACTAATTTACTATAGTATTCTCTTTAATTAATTGATATTATGGCTTTTTGCATTAATATTGATATTTAAAATTAGTAAATCATTTAGAGAGATCCTTATTTGAAAAGAGTGAAATGTAAAGATGGTTGTATTTCTTTAAAATACTATCACTTTTGAAGTTTGTAATTACAGTTATATTACAGGCATTTCCCAGTTATTGGCATGGGTTCCATTCTCAGCTGGTTGCTGACTTGTTACAACCCCTTGTGGGGCCTCTTTTACAAGGCAATAGTAAATTTTACCAACTTTTTTCTAATAAATAGTTTTATTTTATTTTGTAAAATTATAATTACAGCTCTCACAATATCACAACAAATAAGAAATAAAATCAGCAACAAATTCTTAGCATATTTATTGAAAAATATTCACATAAATTTACTGAGAACAAAGATTCAGGAGCTTTTTCTTTTATTTGTACATGTTTTTTTACATTTCCAACTGACATACTATTGTAAAAGACAAGACCTAAAACCAACAGCAGCCCTTTGCTATATTTATCAGCAAATTTATAAAAAGATGTCATATGAGACAGAGAGGCTGTACGTTGCCCCTCGAAGTCAAGATCAGTACTGAACTTGCATGAGCTGCCGAGTCTTGATTTTAGCCAGTGTAAAAGTTGCTATTAGTGAATTTATGCCCTATAGAAGTACAGTGGTACCTCGACATATGAAAAGCTCAACTTAAGAAAAACTCGAGATACGAAAGCAAATACAAAGATTTTTTTGGCTCTACATACGAAAATAGTTCAAGTTACGGAAGGTTGTTGCTGTAAAGTCCCGAGATTCGCCTGGACCACCGAGAACAATTTTAAAACTCGTGCGCCGCCAACAGTAAACTCACCACCATCCTCCTGCTCTCCCATTGGTTCCTGATGCTAATCACCCCATAAGATCCTGCTCTCCCATTGGTCAGCATCTACCCCTTGTGCTCTATGTATTCTATTGGTAAAAGGATGCTGTAAATTGAAAAACTTGTTCATGCAATACATTTAATAAAAAAAAATATTAGGTAAAGATAGAATAAAGAATAGAAATGAATGGTTATTATACTGTTTGGTAGTTTCAGTAGTTGAAGAGAGATAATGAAAATTTGATTACTGTACGTACTGTGTGCTAGGTGAAAGTGGTTGCTTGGCGATCGTTCGGTACTCGTAAGTGCTGAACGTAAACAGAAGTTTGGAATTTTTTTTTTGTTCATGAAACTTACCTGTCAGATATATATATAGCTGTATTTTCCGAAGTCCGACAGAAATTAAAAAACTTACGACACACGTAGTGGGAGTCAGGTGGTTAGTACCCATTCCCGCCGCTGGGAGGCGGGTATCAGGAATCATTCCCATTTTCTATTCATAATTTTTCTGTCGCCGGTGTTGTAAACACAGTTTTCAGCACCTCCGTCTTGAATTTAGGAAACTTGGCTACTATAAGTACCCCTTTTTGATTTTTTGGTATCTTGACTTTTGGATCGGTGGCTAGGCACACGTTGATTGTGGATTTGATTGATTTTGGCTTGATTTCTCTTTAAATAAGATGTCTGGTTCTAGTTCGGCTAGCGCCAGGTTTTGTACCAAGAGTGATTGTCGAGGTAGGCTACTGAAAGCATCAGTGGACCCTCATACTTTGTGTAAGAGTTGCAGAGAGCATGATTGTATGTATGAAAGTCGCTGCAAGGAATGTGAGTGTCTTTCTGATTCTGGATGGAGAGCGTATGAGTCCTATCTGCGTAAGCTTGAACGGGATAGGTTAAGGAGGTCTACCTCCAGGAGCGTTTCAGGTAAACGTCAGGAAGTTCATGTTTCTCCTACTAACCCTCCTTTAATCACTACTCCTAACCCTGTAGTGTTGCCTTCGGGCCCTGAATCAGTGTCTGTGGAGGGTAATACCCTTACACTTATCTTAGAGTCGATTCGTAATTTAGAATCTAAAGTGCTCGCCTTAGAAGGCAAAAGTGAAGGTGCAAAGTGCAGTGACAGTGCTCCTTCGTTGGTGGAGGGTGCGTCAGATCGGCCCCATTTCGCCTCTAGGCCTAGACCGCTGCCGGACTCCCAGGTTTCAGGGAGAGGGCATGTCGAAAGCCGCAGGAGGGTTACGGGGAACGCCCACCGATCTGACGTGCCTTCGGCAGTATCTGTTGACGTTACACAGACTGCCAAGGAGCGTGCGCGTGCACGCCTCCTGAAAGAGTGTTTCTCTTCTTCAGAGGCTTCCTCCCCGCACAAGGGGTGGAGCTCTCATTCTATTTCACGCCCGCTGAAAAGGAGCGTTGGTGATCGTGACGCTTCACGTCCAGTTTTGGCTCTCGAGAGGCGATCATCGCCTGAGAGTGTGTTCGCAGCCTTCCTGCCACAGAAGAAGCGTAAGGAGTCATCGGATGATGACTTTGTTGAGCGCCCCAGTCGCTCTCGAGCGCGTGCTACGGCAGTTTCTGGGAGAAGGAAGAAGGCGTCCCCTCGCCCCTCGCCTTCTCACAGGATCAGCCCGTCACCTGACAAGGAATCCTCTCCTACTGAGAAGATCCTGCGCTCTTTGCAGCAACAGCTTACTGATGCTCTTGCTAAGAAAGGGACGCAACCACGTCCCAGGAGAAAGGATGACCGTCTACCTGTGAAGAGATCTAGAAGGTCTCCCTCTCCCTCTCCTCGCTCGTCTATCTCTCCACTTTCTTCGCCTGCTAGAGTTCGTGCAACTCCCCAGCGGCTCTCTGGAGAACGTGAAGAGGATTTTGCTCGCTCGGCGCATGAAGCGGTATTACCCGCTCGTAAGCTTGCGGTGCGAGAGCTCGATACTTGCGTGAGCGCTTCGGTGCAAGTTCACGTTCCTGACGCTCGGTCGGAAGCCAAGCGAACGCCAGTGGCATCTAGGAGTGCACCAGCTGAAGCAGAGCGCGCACGATATGTTAAGCGCGCATTAGTAAATGTCATTCGCACGCCAGTGGACGCCAAGCGTGCGCCAGTGGACGCCAGCGGCGCGCGAGTGGACGCCAATCCCGCGCTAGTTGCAGCCAGGCGTGAGCCAGTGGACGCCAGGTATGCGCCAGTGGACGCCAGGTATGCGCCAGTGGACGCCAGGTATGCGCCAGTGGACGCCAGGTGTGCGCCAGCGGACGCTCGGGTGGACGAAGATGTGGAGTTTCGTCGCCTCCCACCTGTTTGTGATGAGACTTTGCAAGTTACTTCGGGTCTTAGAGATACGACCGGAGTTTCTTTTAATGAGTCAGCTTTACCTTCCACTTCACAGCAACGCGCCTCTTGGAAACTTAGACCAGATGGTCTTGGTCCAGCCTATTTGCCTCCAACTTCACCTGTGTCGGATGCAGAGGTTAGCGACGCTTCGGTTGAAGTGGATGATGATAAACCTTTGGCGGCAGTCTCTTCCGACTACCAGGTTTTGACCCGCCTTTTTCAATCAGAGTTTGGAGAGACGTTTCACCCGGAAGCTCCTCGCTCTCCTCCTTCACAACTTTCTTCTTCCAAGATCAACAAGGTCTCGGCATTCGTCAGAATGAAGAAGTCCCTTTCAACTAAGAGGGCTCTTCGTAAGGTCCATGACTGGGTGGAGAAAAGGAAGTCCCAGGGAAAGACTTCTTTTGCCCTGCCACCTTCGAGACTTAGTGGGAAGGCTGGCATTTGGTATGAGACGGGAGAAGACGTAGGTATTAGACTTCCCTCGTCAGCCCAAGGAGACTTCGCCAGCATTGTGGATGCCTCGAGGAGGTCTCACCTGTCCTCTTCGAAAGTTTCTTGGTCAACTACGGAAATGGACTACCACCTTAAAGGCCTCTTTCGGACGTTAGAGGTCTTCAACTTTCTAGATTGGTGTTTGGGAGTTCTGGATGCCAAGTCTAGGAGTTCCGACTCGATTAGTCTGGGGGGAGCTGTCCAGCGTAATGTCGTGTATGGACAAGGCCGTCAGAGATGGTTCGGAGGAGCTTACAGCTCACTTTTGCACAGGGCTCTTGAAGAAGAGATCCCTGTTTTGCAATTTTACAGCTAAATCTGTTTCTCCGTCACAGAAAGCAGACTTGCTCTTCGCTCCTTTTTCGGATCATCTCTTCCCCCAGGCTATGGTAAAAGACATTGCGACCAGTCTCCAGGAGAAGGCCACGCAAGATCTCCTCGCACAATCTTCAAGGAGACCTGCGGTTCCTTCGTCCTTGGGAGTTTCGATTCTCAAGAAATCGAAGCCCTTTCGAGGTAGTTCTTCCTCGAGACCAGCCCCTCGAGGAAGAGGCACGTCCAGAGGCAGAGCCACTGCGCTGGCCAAGAACAAGAAGTGAAGCAGAAGTCCTTCAGTCACCGGTTGGAGCCAGGCTTCAGCTTTTTGCGCAAGCCTGGGAAGAGAGAGGTGCGGACAAATGGTCCGTGGACATCTTAAAGAAGGGTTACCGGATCCCGTTCCTGAAACCACCCCCACTGTCTACGACACCCAGGGACATGTCTCCTTCCTATCGGGGAGAAAAGCAACAAGTGCTTTACGATCTGTTAGATCAGATGATCGTGAAACACGCCGTAGAACAGGTCTCCGACTTGAATTCCCCTGGATTTTACAACAGACTGTTCCTGGTGCCAAAGCAGTCGGGGGAATGGCGACCGGTACTCGATGTCAGCAACCTGAACCTCTTTGTCATCAAGCAGAGGTTCAAGATGGAGACACCTCAGTCAGTGATGGGAGCCTTGAGACCGGGGGATTGGATGGCTTCACTAGATCTCCAGGACGCGTATTTCCACGTCCCCATCCACCCCCAGTCCAGGAAATACCTGCGGTTTGTCCTGAAAGGAAAAGTGTTTCAATTCAGGGCTCTCTGCTTTGGACTCGCACTGCTCCCATGGTATTCACCCTACTGATGAAGAACATTGCGAGGTGGCTTCATCTTTCCAATGTCAGGATCTCTCTCTACCTGGACGACTGGCTCGTACGAGCCTCCTCGAAAGACCGGTGTCTGGAGGACCTTCACACGACTTTGGCGTTAACGAAGTCCCTGGGGCTTCTGGTGTATCTCGAAAAGTCACATCTGACCCCTTCTCAGTCTTTAGTCTATCTGGGGATTCAGATGGACTCAGTGGCTTTTCGGGCTTTTCCGTCCCAGGGGCGACAACTAGATTGCCTAAGCAAAGTGTCAACCTTTCTGGGGAAGGAATCATGCTCGGTGAGGGAATGGATGAGTCTGCTGGGGACCATTTCCTCACTGGAGAAGTTTGTTTCCCTAGGGAGGTTGCACCTCAGACCTCTTCAATTCTTCCTTGCCGACAATTGGAAGCACCAAAACACTTTGGATTCGATTCTGGTATTATCAGAAGAGGTAAAGGAACACCTAAGATGGTGGACCGACCCTTTGAAGCTCGCAGAGGGTCTTTCCCTCAAGCTTCAGAACCCCGACCTAGTGTTGTTTTCCGACGCGTCTTCCACGGGGTGGGGAGCAACACTGGGGGGGAAGGAAGTGTCAGGCACCTGGAGAGGGGAACAGGTGTCCTGGCACATAAACCTCAAGGAGCTGGCAGCAGTTCATCTGGCGCTCCAGTTCTTTCAGAACGAAGTCTCCGGCAATGTGGTACAGATCAACTCGGACAACACCACAGCCCTGGCATACCTCAAGAAACAGGGAGGAACCCACTCTCGATCCCTGTTCTTCCTTGCAAAGGAAATCCTGTTATGGGCGAAGGCACACGACGTCTCTATACTGACGAGATTCATATCAAGGGTAGAAAACGTCCGTGCAGATCTGCTCAGTCGACAAGGTCAACTTCTGCCGACGGAGTGGACTCTTCATCAGGAAATATGCCAGAGGTTGTGGAAGTTATGGGGATGTCCTCTCGTAGACATCTTCGCAACTTCCAGGACAACGAGAGACCCGCTGTACTGCTCTCCAGTTCTAGACCCAGGAGCAGTAGCAGTAGACGCCCTTCTTTGGGACTGGACGGGACTAGACGTATATGCCTTTCCCCCGTTCAAGGTCCTAGGGGAAGTGATAAGAAAATTCGCGGCATCAGAGGGAACGAGGATGACTCTCATCGCCCCCTTCTGGCCAGCGACCGACTGGTTCACAGAGGTCATGTCCTTTCTTGTAGACTTTCCGAGGACTCTGCCTCCAAGGATAGATCTACTCAAACAGCCCCACTTCGAGAGGTATCACAAAAACCTCCCCGCTCTGAGTCTGACTGCGTTCAGACTATCCAGAAGTTGGCCAGAGCGAGGGGTTTTTCAAGACCTGTGGCGAAAGCAATCGCAACGGCAAGAAGACCTTCTTCTATTGCCGTATACCAATCCAAGTGGGCTGTTTTCCGGAGCTGGTGCAGGAAGAAAGACATTTCCTCCACCTCTACCTCTGTGAGCCAGATCGCAGACTTCCTTCTCTACTTGAGAAATGAAGTTCGCTTAGCGGTACCTACGATAAAAGGCTACAGAAGTGTGCTTTCTGTAGTCTTTAGGCATAGAGGACTGGACTTAGCCAACAACAGAGACCTTCATGATCTTCTTAAGTCTTTCGAGACTTCGAAGGTACCTCAACCAAGAGTCCCTTCTTGGAATTTAGACATTGTTCTAAAGTTTTTGATGTCCAGTAATTTTGAACCGCTCAACTTAGCTTCGCTTAGAAACCTTACAAGGAAGACACTTTTTCTAACTGCTCTGGCGACGGCAAGAGAGTTAGTGAGATCCAGGCTATAAGCAAGCATGTTGGGTTTAAGAAACTCGGATGCGGTTTGTTCTTTAAGCCCTATGTTCTTAGCAAAGAACGAAAACCCGTCCAACCCTTGGCCCAAGACATTTGAAATCAAGGGTTTGACAGAGATCGTGGGTAATGAGCCAGAGAGAGTCCTGTGCCCTGTCAGGGCTCTCAAATTCTATTTAGACAGAACGAAGGACTGTAGAGGACCTTCGGGCAACTTGTGGTGCTCGGTTAAGAAGCCCGATCTTCCCATGTCAAAGAACGCGCTTTCTTTCTTCTTGAGAGACACCATTAAGGAAGCTCATTCCACATGTAGTGATAGTGACATGAAGCTTTTAAAAGTGAATGCCCACGAGGTGAGGGCTATTTCGACCTCGATAGCCTTTCACAGAAATATGGCACTCAGTGACATTTTGAGTGCCACATATTGGCGGAGCAACTCGGTGTTCGCTTCACACTACTGCGGGAGGTGAAAGCGACATACGAACATTGCTCGTCGCTTGGACCATACGTCGCTGCAGACACTGTTTTGGGGGCAGGAGGTAGCACTCATCCTTTCCTTTAGTGGTTAGATGAGCTTTTAATTGTGTGTTTTTTTTTTTGGTTGTGGGGTTGACCGCCCGAGGCGGATCTCCCTTCTTTAGTCTAGTTTAGTGTATACCTTTGGTAGACTAGGCCAGGTGGTTTTTTACTTCGTTGCCCTCAGTGTATGGTCAATGGTCTAGTCACATCGTGGTCACGCCCCCGTTGACAGATCATCTTGAGTGCACCAGCTATGTAGGTCTCTACCTCGCTGGCAACTCTTATAGCACAAGCAGACTTACGCGGCAGTAACCACGAAGTCAGCTATGCTAACAGGTAAGGAATCAAGATATCATTTATCTGCATATATATGTTTCCTAAAATCTTCTATTCTGTCTACTCCCACCACCAAAGGTGGGATTCAGCTATATATATATCTGACAGGTAAGTTTCATGAACAAAATGATATTGTAATGATACAATTAAGTTTGTTCATACTTACCTGGCAGATATATATAATTAAGTACCCACCCACCTCCCCTCAGGAGACAGTGGAAATAAAATTATGAATAGAAAATGGGAATGATTCCTGATACCCGCCTCCCAGCGGCGGGAATGGGTACTAACCACCTGACTCCCACTACGTGTGTCGTAAGTTTTTTAATTTCTGTCGGACTTCGGAAAATACAGCTATATATATATCTGCCAGGTAAGTATGAACAAACTTAATTGTATCATTACAATATCATTTTTTTTTTTTTTTTTTTTTTAATGGTTACTTAATAATTATTTGAAATGAGTACATGCAATATATTTAATTAAAAAAATTATGAATTAGATATCTTAAAATATAAAATAAATCAGACTGCTATTATAGAAGCCAACAAATACATATTTTCTAGAATTCTTCTTCTGTTTTAATATTACGTATATGTTTCATTATAGCAGCCAGTAACTCGGTATCTTCATTAGGTAAAGATAGAATAAAGAATAGAAATGAATGGTTATTATTCTGTTTGTTTGGTAGTTTCATTAGTTGAAGAGAGATAAGGAAAATTTATGGCTTACTGTGTGCTAGGAAAGTGATTGCTTGGCGATCATTCAGTACTCGTAAGTGCTGAATGTAAGCAAACGGTTGGAAGATTTTTTGTTTGTTTGTTTGTGTATTATAGTTAATGATTAATTAATAATTATTTGAAATGAGTACATACTGATTATTTGTACATTTTATTGGCATATTCTAGGTCCTAATATATGCAGTAAATATGGAGTTGAACATTACATGCAGTTGAATATTACTCAAGTATGTACAGTATTTTGCCTTTTTGGAGTATATTTCTTCCGTCAGATCGGCATCGTAACCCTAGAACATGTGTTTGTAAGCCTGGAAATATAATTTACTGGGTTGTCTTTGTAGGGTTGGAACGGATTAGGCATTTTACATGTAAAATGCGGTTCATATTGCTTCTCTACAGGATCAATTTGTCCACCACCCTAAACCTGTTATTACTACTCCTGGGAAGCTGTTCGACCGTTAGGGTTAAACACACACTAACAAAGGAGGAATAAAATTAGCAAGGGAGCAGTTTCAAGGGCAATTCCCTTCTACTACTACTACTAATAGGAGCAGGCAATGTGTTCTGCGATAGTTTTTAAGTACTTATGTATCATCAAGGATCATTGGCTAGGATGGATCAATCTTTAGTGATTACCCAGATGATAGTTTAAGGGATATTAGGTGTTTGAGTTAGTATTAGAATAGGTATGTAGTCTTTAGTGTTTTAACTATTGAAGTAGGCAGTTAGGTTATAGCCTAGGGTTTTTGGAGGGGTGAGATAACGAGGATATTTGCTTAATGCTGGTGGTTGTGGCCCCATCCCCTTTGATTACCAGGCCCCACTGTACTGGTGAGAAACTTCTTTGTTGCCATCACAGGGACCTCAGGTCTCTAGAAGACATTTGACTTGTTTAGCGCATGTGCCTTTGCGAGAAACATCATCTTGTGTCTCTTGCGTTGATGGAGAGGATAGATGAATTGGATAGTCGTCTTCAACATCCCCCTTTGAAAGGCAGGTATCGTGTCTTGACTCTGCCTTGAATGTCATAATGAATGTTGTCTCGAATGTGGTAATGAACGCTAAATTATTCAGCGTCTGTTGACAGTTTTGAATCCTTCATGATCCCCGGTGCCTTGGACTTTGTATTTGATGATCTAGATCAATCATTACTTTGTCCTATTGGTATGTTCCTGTACCTGCGGAAGAATGGACATCCTTCATTGGATATTGATAACACTTTTCCACTGCTGAAATGCCACTGTAGAAGTGTTTAAGGACACATCTTTCCCGGAGTCCTACGAGACTGTGTTCCAGCTTCGCCGTAAAGTAATTCCTAATATAAATGACCTCTGGGTTGTATAGTTAGGAAAAATACAGTATACTTTTTTTAAAAGTTTGATTTCATCATGTTCTGTCAGTTGTTAGAGAGGTCTGGAGATTTCCTCATAAATATTTTTTTTTTTGTTTTTTTTTTTTCGTTCACACAGGTGATCACCAGCAATTGCGACCAAGTGCCACAGTGTTTGAACTTGCAGCCAAATATGGTTTGGACACATCACTCTTTGAAAGAATGATTAAAAATGGACTTGCGTAAGTAGAGTACTCAATCAAGAAACTTGAGTTGGATATGAAAATGCTATTAAAAAATAAATTCAGAACAAACCCATTACAGTATATTGGCACTTCAACTTGAACAGACTTCAACTGAATGGAATTTGAACTTGACAGACTTCAACTGAATAGGATTTTTAACTTAAAGAGACTTCAACTAAATGAATTTTGTTAATTGTCTAAAATGTCCAAATCTGTAAAAATAAAACTCCATCTCAGTAATCACACCAGACAAAGAAGGTATATGCTGAAGTGAACATGACCTTTATTTGCCTTTCTGAACGAAGTGGCTTCTTTGTTTTTGGGTAATTGACACATCATGACTATCTCTGTACTAGTACATTGTCCAGCTCGCATTTATTGCTTGTTTGTAAGATTCCTGAATAAACCTACATTTTATACTATCGAGTAACTTACCAAGTAATTACTATTAGGGGTAACTCTCAAAGTTTACATAATCATTGATGATTGCCAATCTTAAACAGACGTCCTCTCCAGTGTGGCTTTATCTGCTTCTATGGTGTCTTGTCTCCCTCTGATGTTTTGTCATCCAATGATGTTTGCCTTGTTTATCCTATTTGTCATATGAATTAAACTTGTCACTACAATATTGTTTGATTATACATATGATTAATCCTGCTCTTGCACACAATATTTTTTTTTTTTGTAAGAGTAGTCTGCTGTGTAATGTCACGGCTGGGGTTGTGACATCATGCCTAGTTCTTATGACAACATAGTTTTGATCGATTGATTGACTGCTTCTCTAGAGAAGTGTGATCCGTCTTCTTTTAGTCATCATTATCTTCACCTTCTATCAGTGCTCTCCCTCGTCCACAAGCTGGAATTTGTTTCGTGTTGATTCCTCTTCAAGAACCTGCAACTCAGAGCTGCTTTGCATGATTCCCTTGTATTCGCTGAGTTGGAGAAGTAACCAGTGTCACCAATGTAGGCAGCCCTATGTTAGCAATGTTATCGGTTAGCGTCATTTTGGTTTTAGAGTGCTTGTTCAATATATTCATGACTGGGTTTTACCCTCCATAGGGTTTATAGTACCTATGTCTGGTTGTCAGTGGCTTAACTAAGTGCCAATACTGCCTCATAAAATGCAAAGAATGAATGTGCATCTTTGTCTTGGCTCTTTTAATAAGTTATCCTTTACTTCGCTGTATCCAATAATACTTCATGTAGTCTTATTACTATTGTATCATAAAATATGCAAGCAAACCTATCATGTTTTGGTCTGGAAAAATCAGCTGATCAGATTATTAGGTTCCAAAATCTCAGGGTGACCATAGTAGTTTGTTGTGGCCACTAATTGATAGGATCTTTCTCTCTTCATGTCTGGAGTCAGTCCAGTATGGCTTTCGAGTGAGATCATTCTTGCAGGGCAGCAGCTCAAGATGTAAGGCTACTTCGGAAGATCTTTGTCAGCCATAAGTTATCTGCTGGGATTGGTGTCATAGAAGTGATTTCTCTCCACAGTTTCTGTTTGGAGATAATGATCTGGATCTTTCTTGAACAGAGGGAATTCTTTATGTTTATGCTGAAAGATGTGGACATCATTTCACCCTGGCCAGCTTCACTGGAGGTCGTGCATCAATTGTCTTACAGGGAACTGACTTTGGAAAGTTTTCCTTCTGGCCTAGGCCTCAGAAAGAGTTGGAGAGCTCTATGGTCAAGATTATGATGTAAACACACATGGAAGTGGTGTCAGTAGCTTTCAAATTTGTCCCAGAATTCATTGCTAAGACCCAAATTCCCTCGATTCACGATGACAGATTTGCCTCCTTTTCCATTCCGTTTGGTATTGACGACCTTCAAGGGTGACTGCTTTGCCCTGTCAGATCATTGCATTGTTATCTAAAGGAATCGTCACCTGGAGCCTAGGTGTCATACTTTTTGTTAACATGAACCTGATTATATATTATATATTAGTTTAATCAGTTATTTCATTTTTATCGTTATTGTTATTTTCTGCCTTGTCGAAATATGGTGGATGTCGTATGGCCAGCATATGATTGATTTTAGGATGGTGTCTATTCATGTATGTGTGATTTGATGTCATAGAAGACAAGATGGCGGTGGCATCTGGTGAATGTAAACAATAACAGGGGCAGGAGGAGACATGTGCAAGGGTTGTTTGGTTGGTAGGAGAGAGCTCTTTGTCGGATTGGAGTTTTTGGATTGTAAGTCTTGTTGTGGTGGTGTTCAAAGGTGTAAGCTGGAGTATACTGTGTTCGGAGAATGTGAACAGGTGCGTAGATTGCACAATTGTGTTTGAAAGGAAAGTTTAGGCTAGGAAAATATTCAAACTGGTAGCAGTGTGTGGTTGATCAAAGATGGTTGGATCCGACAGTGAACAAAGGGAGACTAGATGGAGAGGGGAATGTCCGAGATTTAGCGGGACACAAG
Source organism: Macrobrachium nipponense (assembly GCF_015104395.2). NCBI lineage: Eukaryota > Metazoa > Arthropoda > Malacostraca > Decapoda > Palaemonidae > Macrobrachium > Macrobrachium nipponense. Next base: position 2,333,458 of record NC_061087.1, read on the forward strand.
AAGAGTATAAAGGATGGAGAGGTAAAGTCGAAGGTTGACTATTGTTGTTTGGAGAAGATACAAAATACCTGGCTATAGAGATAAGAATGAGCTTAAAAGGGAAAGTCCAAGAACTAGCGGAAGAATTAGATAATCCTAGCCAAACTAGATGAAGCCGAGTGTGACAGAGCAATGGAGAAAGGCATGGTTGAAGGGGAAGTCAAGGTTTTTCATGTGTTGGAGCAGGCAAATCTCACGGAAAATGACAAACAAATGGTATTAGCAGTTTGGGTCAAGGAAAGTTGGAGTAAGAAACAGTGTTGCAAACAATGAAAAGACTATTTCAGGGATTAGGGAATAAAGAGGAACAGGAATGGTGGGGGACAGAAGGCAGTGCGAGTTCTGGGAGAGGGAGGGAAAACCGGAGATATCAGGGAAGATGGAACAGAGGTAGGGGTGGAAGAAATCCTATAAACAAAAAAAGGGAAAGTAACATTATGTGCAATATGCAGCTTGGAATGGCATTGGGCTAGGGGTTGTCCTCAGAATTTTCATAATAGGAAGAAAACTGAAACAAAACAAGAAGAAAATAAGCAGAAAACAAACTGGGCTAGAAGAAGTTTATGTTGGAGAAGCTAATAAAATAGAGGAAGACTCGTGGGAAGTGGTTGATGCAATTTTAGAGTGTAAATCGACAGTTTGTGGGAATTGTGACTAGCACACATTGTCATGGATTTGAGTCAGGAAGAGTTGATGAGACTGAAGGAAACTAGGACAGTATAATAAAGTATTTAATTTGGTGAGACATAAGTTAAAAGGAGTAATGGAAATACCAGTGGTATTAAAAAACACAGTTTTATTTGAAGACATTCTGCAGGGTGATATACCATGGCTAATAGGTAAGCAAACCATGAGCCAAATGGGTATGCCCATAAATTTGAAAGAAATTGTGTCAAAATAGAAGTACTAGGAAGAATGAAGGTAAAGTTAAGAGAAGACAAACAGGGTTATTTAAGAGGACCTATAAGGTGGAGGAAGGTAGAAGAATTATTGCTGGAGGGTTGGAAGGGAAAGAGTCTGAGAGAAATTAGGAGCACAAAGAAGAAATTACATTTACAGTTACGTCACAGAAGTGGAGATAAAATATGGGAGCTAACAGAGGAAGCGCAAGGGAATGATGGGTTAATAGAGAAAGAAAAGGAGGAAATAATCAAGTTACTAATGAACCTGATAGGAAATTGGGAGGGATGTAAAAGATACAAAAGAAATCCAGGTAAACCAGTAGTGGGATTTTCTTGGAGAAAAATATTCAATGAAGCTGTAGCAATGGATGTGGAAGATAGAAGAGAGAAAGGTCTTGGTAATGGTGGATATTGCAAACAGGTACAGGTACTCCTTATTTAACGACGTACTGGTTTTACAACAACTCGAGTTATGACGACAACATGAAGAGAGAGAGAGAGAGAGAGAAAAAAAAAAAAACATTGCCAGTGGTGGCCACATAAAAATAAAAACATTGCCAGTGTGGCCAAGATAAAGGCTTTTCAGTGCCAATAATCTAGCCTAGCCTAGGTTTTGAAAACCTTAAAATCTATGGCTAAAACAATAAATAAGGCTTTAATATGTTTTGTAAAGAAAAGCTGTACAGTTGACCTCTCTAATTTTGCATTCTATGGACTTGGGAACTCCCCTGGTTGCCTTGAGTCGGCCACCATTAGTTTGTTGCGTGGTCCCAGTCCCCTGGTTGGCTTTTTTCAGCCAACATTAGTTCATTGCGCGGTTGAATGGATGGTGCCTTGTTTGTGTACAGTTTCAAGATGGCAAAAATTATGCCATATCTCCTTTGGTTTAGTGAGAAAATTTCTTAGTAATGAAAAGAAAATGTGTAAAGTCAAGTATGTCTTTTGTTTTAACTTGATATTATGACAAATTTTTTAGTTAATTTAATCAAAACAATGAGACAATTGGCATGCACAATTTCCTTATTCTTAGTGTTCTTGAAAGATTGACTGTATTACAGTTTTATAATTTTTTTTATACAACTGTATTTACATACGTATTAGATATGTCACCCGTGAGATCAGATGATACTAGAGGTAAGAAGTGCAAGCATAAATCTTTATCAATGCGAGAAAATGCTTATCACATTAGCGAATAGTTTAGTGTTCACTTTCCTCAATAGATGGTGTTGTGCTTTGTTTACGTTTTGACGGCGACATTCCAATGTCCCATGATCGCCGAAATTCTTTTTTTTTTTTCTTTTTCTTTTTCTTTTTTTCTTCTTCTTCTTCTCGTTTCATTACCCTTTACAATAAAAATACATGACGAAGTAACTAATAGCGATAATTATGAAATACGAAACTTAGAATATAAAAGTCGCTGCTAAATAATGTGCAGATTCTGAGAAAAGCTTAGCACTGTATTGACTTCGTACGTATTGTATTGACTTACTAGTAGGTGAACTCGGTAATGTAGGATAAATGTGTTAAATAAAGTACACTATTTTAAAGAAAATTATACATTATGAAGTTATAAAGTGATGAAGTTGAAATATATGAGTAATAAAATTATGAAAAGCATTGTCAGAACTTAGCCAAGTAGTAGGCTATGTCAGAAACTAGCTGTGTATAATATATGACCCAAGTAGTAGGCTATGTCAGAAACTAGCTGTGTATAATATATGACTGAAAATTGATGCTGTTAGTCGAAATAAAGAGAACAACGCATTTAACGACAAATTCGTTCAACGATGTAACCTGTATTGTCAGGCTTTTTGGATAAAAGATAAGAAACCAGAAACTATAATAAAGACACTTTTTGATGGTTGGTTTGCTTTATTTGGAGTGCCTTCCAAAATATTGTCTTAAAATTGGGGAGAATTTCAAAATAAAAAAGAAAAAAGAATGCCAAAAATATGGAATATTCAAGTACTAGCCAAAGCATCAGAATCTCCATGGAGCAACTGATTACAGGCAGTCCCCGGGTTACGACGGGGGTTCCGTTCTTAAGACGCATCGTAACCCGAAAATCGTCGTAAGCCGGAACGACGTTGTTGAAAATATGTCCACAGGGAAAATTTCACTAATTTGCAATTTTTCTTGGGGCCGTATCTAAAATTATCACTAATTTACTTTTTGTTCATGAAACTTACCTGTCAGAATATGTTACTAGCTGTATTCCTACCGACGTCCGACAGAATTTCAAAACTCCCGGCACACGCAGTGGGCGGCCAGGTGGTTAGTACCCATTCCCGCCGCTGGGAGGCGGATATCAGGAATCATTCCCATTTTCTATTCAGATTTTTCTCTGTCGCCGGTCGGTAAACAACTGTTTACAGACCTCCGCCTAGGATTTTGAACCTTCTTGTGCTAACTTGAGTATTCTGATTGACTTTTGGTTTTGATTTGGCTTGTTGGCTTGGCATACGTGATAGTGGATTTGATTTGGATTTGGCTTTGACTTTTCTTTGATTATGATGTCTGGATCTAGCTCTGCTAGCTTCAAGGTGTGTAAGGTACAGGAATGTAAGGTGAGGTTGCCGAAAGCTTCGGTAGACCCTCATTCGGTGTGCTCGAAATGTCGTAGTCACGAATGTATGTTCAATGATAGATGCATCGAGTGTGAGCAATTGACTGAAATTGAATGGAAGGCATATGATTCTTACGTGAAAAAGCTTGAGCGTGATAGAATCAGGAGGTCTTCCTCTAGAAGTGCTTCTGTGAATAGAAGTCAAGGTAGAATTGTATCTCCATTAAATCCTCCTGTAGATGTAATTCAACCTAATCCTATTGTATTGCCTCCGAACTATCAGGAAGTGTCTGCAGAAGGAAGCGTATTATCTACGATCATGGAGTCGATTCGCGCCTTGGAATCTAAAGTGATTGCTCTACAATCAAATATGAATTGCAATAAAAGTGTTAGTGCATCTAGTGTTGTGGAGGGGGCGTCAGATCGGTCCCATAATGCCTCTAGGCCTAGGCCCCTGCCGGACTCCCAGGCCTTAGGGAGAGGGCAAGCCAAAAGCCGAAGGAGGGTTACGGGATCTAATGACCGGTCTGACGTCCCTTCGGCAGAAACTGAGGACGAATCTCAGGCTGCCGGTGTTCGTGCACGGGCACGGATACTTAAAGAGTGCTTCTCTTCTTCCGAGACTTCCTCTCCTCGCCGAGGTTGGGACTCTCGGAAGACCTCTCATGGGGAGAGCGGCAGGGGCGCAAGGTGTCACACAAGCGGCCGTCGCCCTTGTCGCCCTCTTAAGAGAGGTTTCAGAGAAGAGGACGCTTCACGTCCTTCTGATCAGTACGTAGATTCATCACCTGAATATTTGGAAGCTTTTCCGCCACAGAAAAGGAACAAGACTTCATCAGGCGACGACTCGTTCGAGCGTCCAAGTTGCTCTAAGAATGTTCCTGAGTTGAAGGAAAGGGCATCCCCTCGCCTATCTTCCTCGCACAGGATGAGTCCTTCTCCTGATCGAGAAAAAAAAAAAAAAAAAAAAAAACTTTTTTTTTTTTTTTTTTTTTCCCCTCATCAAAGAAAATGCTTTGGGAAATGCAGAAACAGTTAGCTTCCTATTTTGAGAAAAAGGAGGCAGAACCTAGTCATCGGAGGAAGGATAGGTGGCTGCCTGTTAAGAGGACTAGGCAGTCCCCGGCTCCTTCTCCGCGTTTTTCGGCCTTTGAGTCTCCTCCTAGTAGCCGACGCATTAGAGAACGTGATTACGTTCCTCATGAAAGGGCGTCTAGGAGAGACGAATTTGACAGAGACGTGAGTTGTCGCACAGGCGGCCGGCGTCTTTGTCAAAAGGCCGAGAACGCTCAAGGATCCATGACGGAAGTTCAAGCTTTGCATGATGTTAATCACGCTCGGCGTCTTAAGCAACGAAGCGCTTGCCATGACGCTCGAGAAGACGCTTTTCAAGACGCGCGGGACGCTCGCCAGGACGCTCGAGAAGGCGCTTTTCAAGACGCGCGGGACGCTCGCCAGGACGCTCGAGCTGATGCTGATCAGGACGCCGACACATCAGGACGCGCAGCAGGACGCTTCTCAGAACGCGCGGCGCCTTACATATCGGGACGCTTGCCAGGACGATCAACAGTTGAGTCCGAAGCGTCAGGATATTTCACATGTTAAAAGTGTCAAAGTCATCGCGATCTTTGAAGGGCGCTGATGACCGAGAGAAGGATTCTTCTAGTGATCTCTGCCCTACGGATGATGACGAACCAAATGCGTCAACGACTTCAGACTATAAGACTTTGACGGATTTACTTAAGAAATTGTTCCCAGACAATTTTCAAGCGCCCGTTCCTTGCTCTCCACCTTCACAATTTGCCTCATCGAAGGCCAGGAAGGCTCCTGGCTTCGTTAAGATGGCCACTTCGCTCTCTGCGAAGAGAGCGTTTAAGAGAGTCCAGGATTGGATGGATTCAAGGAAGGTTAAAGGGAAGACTTCGTTCGCACTTCCTCCATCTAGACTGAAAGGGAGAGCGGGGATCTGGTACGAAACAGGAGAAGAGGCAGGATTGAAAGCACCGTCTTCTTCTCAAGGAGATTTCGCCAATTTGGTGGACGCTCCAAGGAGGTCTTATTTGTCATCGGCTAAGGTTTCCTGGACAATGACTGGAGACAGATTATCACCTCAAGGGGTTATTAAGACGCTAGAAGTGTTTAACTTTTTAGATTGGTGCCTCGGGGCTTTGGATGTACAATCGAGGAGTCAGACTCGATTTTGTTGTAAGAGCTTTCGAGTGTATTAGCTTGTATGGATAGAGCAGTAAGGGATGGCTCTGATGAGTTAGCATCTCATTTTGCTACAGGTCTGCTAAAGAAGAGAGCTCTCTATTGTAGTTTTGCGGCGAAAGCAGTTTCTCCCGCTCAGAATGGGGCCGGAGTTTTATTTATTTCGCCCCTTCTCTACGCACCTATTTCCGCAGTCCATGATTAAGGATCTGTCGGTAAACTTGCAAGAGGAAAGCAACAAGGGACCTCTTGACTCAATCTTCCAGACGACTGTACTCAGGCTTCTACTTCAACAGCTCCAGCACCCAAGAAGAAATTTAAGCCCTTTCGTGGAGCACCTTCCTCTAGAGGTTCTTCGAGAGGAAGGGGGTCCTTTAGAGGTAAGATCTCTTCTATCAGAAGGGAAAAAATTGACATTTCTGCCCTTCAGGCACCTGCAGGTGCGAGACTCACCTTATTTGCTCAGGTATGGAGGGACGATAGGGGCGGACCACCTGGACCCTAGATGTGATCGAGAGAGGATACAAGATCCCTTTCCTCTCTGCGCCTCCTTTGAGCACGAATGCCGATAGACCTGTCGCCTGCATACCAGTCAGAGAAGCAACAGATCTTACTCGACCTTCTAGATCAAATGTTGGAAAAGAAGGCCGTAGAAGAAGTCCTAATGCTGGATTCCCCAGGCTTCTACAACAGGTTATTCCTGGTTCCGAAGCAGTCTGGGGATGGAGACCTGTCCTAGACGTCAGCAGACTGAACATTTTTGTAAAGAAAGAAAAATTCAGGATGGAAACTTCTCAGTCTGTGCTAGGGGCCTTGAGACCAGGGGATTGGATGGTGTCGTTGGACCTACAAGACGCTTATTTCCACGTCCCGATCCATCCTCAATCAAGGAAGTTCCTGAGGTTCGTCTTAAAAAGGCAGGTCTTCCAGTTCAGGGCTCTTTGCTTCGGTCTGAGTACGGCGCCGATGGTTTTTACTTTCCTCATGCGGAATGTAGCGAAATGGCTTCACCTATCGAAGATAAGAGTCTCGCTTTACCTGGACGACTGGCTAATCAAGTCGTCTTCGAAGTCAAGGTGCCTGGAGGACCTTCAGACAACATTGCAGCTGACGAAGGCCCTGGGCCTTATAGTCAATTACGAGAAGTCCCATCTGATCCCCACGCAGTCCATCGTGTATCTGGGGATTCAGATGGATTCAGCGGCTTTTCAAGCTTTTCCATCAAAGGAACGTCAGCAGAAATGCTTAGAGAAAGTGTCAGCCTTCTTAGGGAAAGAAACATGCTCGGCGAAGGAATGGATGAGTCTGCTGGGAACCATTTCTTCACTGGAGAAGTTTGTTTCCCTGGGGAGGTTGCACCTCAGGCCACTCCAGTTTTTTATGGCAGAAAACTGGAAAGACAAAAAGAATCTAGACTCGACTTTGATTATCTCAAAAGCGGTCAAGGATCAACTAAAGTGGTGGCAAGATCCGATCAAACTCTCGGAAGGAATGTCCCTCAACCTTTTGAGCCCCGACCTAGTGTTGTTCTCAGACGCCTCCATGGTGGGCTGGGGAGCAACACTAGGCAAGGAGGAAGTGTCAGGCCTCTGGAGAGGGGAACAGAGGTCCTGGCACATAAACTTAAAAGAGTTGGAGGCCATTCGGTTGGCTCTTCAATTCTTCGAAGAACGATTGGTGGGTCGAGTTGTCCAGATCAACTCGGACAACACTACGGCTCTCGCTTACATCAAAAAGCAGGGGGGGACACACTCTCGGTCACTGTTCATGATAGCGAGAGACATCCTTCTATGGGCGAAAGCTCGAAACATAGTGATCCTAACAAGGTTCATTTCAGGAATACAAAATGTTCGAGTGGATCTTTTAAGCCGTCAACATCAGATGCTTCCACATAAGAATGGACCCTACATCTAGAGGTTTGTCAAGAGCTATGGAAGTTGTGGGGACGGCCGCTAGTCGACCTCTTCGCAACCTCGAAAACGAAGAGGCTTCCGATTTCTCTCCAGTTCTCGACCCGGAAGCAAAATAGCGGTAGATGCCATCCTATGGGGAGACTTGGCACGGGGATGGACGTTTACGCCTTTCCCCCGTTCAAACTCTTAGGAGAGGTAACAAGGAAGTTTGCGGCGTCGCCAGGAGCGAGAATGACTCTGATCGCCCCCTTTTGCCCCTCAAGCGATTGGTTCACGGAGGTCATGTCTCTTCTGGTAGACTTCCCGAGAACCCTGCCAGAGAGAGTAGATCTTCTCAAACAGCCCCACTTCGAGAGGTACCACGGAAACCTCTCCGCTCTGAGTCTGACTGCGTTCAGACTATCAAGAAGTTGGCCAGAGCGAGAGGTTTTTCAAGATCAGTGGCAGAGGCTATTGCCAATGCGAGAAGAGCTCCTCTCGAGCAGTTTATCAGTCAAAGTGGGCTGTCTTCAGGAGATGGTGTAGGAAGAAAGGTATTTCCTCCTCCACGACCTCTGTGAACCAAATCGCTGAGTTTCTCCTGCATTTGAGAAATGTGGACAAACTAGCAGTGCCCACTATAAAAAGGATACAGAGTATGCTGTCAGCTGTCTTCCGTCACAGAGGATTAGACCTGACAAATGATAAAGACCTTCACGATCTTTTGAGATCGTTTGAGACAACCAAAGTACTACAACCGAAGGTTCCATCATGGAACCTTGATGTAGTTCTAAGGTTCTTGATGTCGGCCCCCTTTGAACCTCTGCATGCTGCCTCATTGAGAGACACTACTAGAAAGGCGATTTTCCTAACTGCTCTTGCTACGGCAAAAAGGGTTAGTGAAATTCAAGCAATTAGTAAATATGTGGGGTTCAGAGGACACAGTGCAGTGTGTTCCTTGGATCCTAATTTCTTAGCTAAGAATGAGAACCCATCTAACCCCCTGGGCAAAAAAACCTTTGAAATCAAGGGGTTAGCAGAGTTCATCGGACAAGAGCCAGAGAGAGTCCTGTGCCCTGTCAGGGCTCTCAAATTTTATATGCCAAAGACCAAAGATTGTCGGGGTCCTTCTGAAAATCTATGGTGTTCTGTTAAAAGACCCAACTTTCCTATGTCGAAGAATGCACTGGCATTCTTTTTACGAAGCACCATCAGGGAGGCCCATGCGTCCTGCTCGGATGGTGATCTGAAGCTTTTGAAAATAAAAGCCCATGAAGTGAGAGCTGTTGCAACTTCAATGGCATTTCAAAAGAATATGGCACTTAATGATATCATTAGCGCTACTTTTTGGCGAAAGCAAACTCTGTGTTTGCTTCACATTACCTGCGGGATGTGAAGACGGCATATGAGAACTGCGAGTCGCTAGGACCATACATATCCGCAGAAATGTTGTTGGGGGCAGGGAGCAGCACAAATCCTATCCTATAGAAAAGGGGTAGGTGTGCTTTTTAATTTTGGTGTTGGTTTTATGGTTGAAGGGTTAGTTGCTTGAGGCGCTTTCCCTTTCTTTAGCCTAGAAGTTATGGGACTAACTTCGATAGGTTAGGTCAGGTGGTGGTTTTTAGCTTCGTTGCCCGCACAGTATGGTCAATATGGTCTAGTAACATTGTGGTCATGCCCCCGTTGACAGATCATTCTAGAGCGCACAAACTCAAACAGGTCACTACCTTGTTGGCAACTCTAGTAAAGCAAAAGCAGACTTCGGTGACAGTAATCAAGAAGTCAGCTATGTTAACAGGTAAGGAATCAAGATGTCAATCATCTGCACTTGATGGTGTTTTCCTAAATCCTTCTATTCTGTCCCTTCCCACCTCCAATGGTGGGTGGGATTCAGCTATATATTATATTACTATGGTAAGTTTCATGAACAAAATGTTATTGTCATGATACAATAAAGTTTGTTCATACTTACCTGGCAGATATATTAATTAAAGTACCCACCCACCTCCCCTCAGGGGACAGTGGTATGAAAAATCTGAATAGAAAATGGAAATGATTCCTGATATCCGCCTCCCCAGCGCGGAATGGGTACTAACCACCTGGCCGCCCACTGCGTGTGCCGGGAGTTTTTGAAATTCTTTGGAACGTCGGAGAATACAGCTATATATATATCTGCCAGGTAAGTATGAACAACTTTATTGTATCATGACAATAACATTTTTCATGTGCAACACTGTGTATTCACAAATTACTGTATATTTTGATTAAAATACAAGAGAGAGAGAGAGAGAGAGATGAGAGAGAGAGAGAGACGAGAGAGAGAGAGAGCATTACAACTTGTAGCACCAGCACGGTATAAAGGAGGTTTATATTTGTTTAAATAACTGAATTATTAATAAACATTTTACATACTAATACCATAAAAATTCTTTCATCTCGGTAAAAGAGAGAGAGAGAGAGTTAACCTTAATTAAAAGTGACATGGATAGATTAGTATTGTATTTCTTTAAAATACTATCACATATGAATTTTGTAATTACAGTTATTATTATTATTATTATTATTATTATTATTATTATTATTTTTTTTTATTTTTTTTTTTTTTTTTTGCTCTATCACAGTCCTCCAATTCGACTGGGTGGTTATTTATAGTGTGGGGGTCCGGGTTGCATCCTGCCTCCTTAGGAGTCCATCACTTTTCTTACTATGTGTGCCGTTTCTAGGATCACACTCTTCTGCATGAGGCCCGGAGCTACTTCAGCCTCTAGTTTTTCCAGATTCCTTTTCAGGGATCTTGGGATCGTGCCTAGTGCTCCTATGATTATGGGTACGATTTCCACTGGCATATCCCATATCCTTCTTATTTCTATTTTCAGATCTTGATACTTATCCATTTTTTCCCTCTCTTTCTCTTCAACTCTGGTGTCCCATGTTATTGCGACATCAATGAGTGATACTTTCTTCTTGACTTTGTCAATCAACGTCACTTCTGGTCTGTTTGCACGTATCACCACCCTATCCGTTGTGATACCATAGTCCCAGAGGATCTTTGGCCTGATCGTTTTCTATCACTCCCTCAGGTTGGTGCTCGTACCACTTATTACTGCAAGGCAGCTGATGTTTCTTGCACAGGCTCCAGTGGAGGGCTTTTGCTACTGAATCATGCCTCTTTTTGTACTGGTTCTGTGCAAGTGCCGGGCATTCACTTGCAATGTGGTTTATGGTTTCATTTTTCGTATTTGCACTTCCTACATATGGGAGAGATGTTATTTCCGTCTATCATACTTTGAACATATCTGGTTTCTTAGGCCTGATCTTGTGCCGCGTTATCATTCCTTCAGTTTCCTTCTTTAGCTCTCCCCTCCCCTCTGTAGCCTTGCCAATTGTCATCGCTGGCTAGTTCTTTAGTCTGTCTCATGTATTGTCCGTGCATTGGTTTGTTGTGCCATGTTCCTCTGTTCTTTCTGTCTCTGTATATTTCTGGGTCTTCGTCTACTTTTATTAGTCCTTCTTTCCCATGCACTCTTTAGCCACCGGGCGTCTTCACTGGTTTTCAGATATTGCCCCAGTGCTCTGTTTTCGATGTTGACGCAGTCCTCTATACTTAGTAGTCCTCTCCCTCCTTCCTTTCGTGTTATGTATAGTCTGTCCGTATTTGCTCTTGGGTGTAGTGCTTTGTGTATTGTCATTTGTTTCCTGGTTTTCTGATCTATGCTGCGGAGTTCTGCCTTCGTCCATTCCACTATTCCTGCGCTGTATCTGATTACTGGCACTGCCCATGTGTTTATGGCTTTTATCATATTTCCGGCGTTGAGTTTTGACTTGAGTATCGCCTTGAGTCTCTGCATATATTCTTTCCTGATCGTGTCCTTCATCTCTTGGTGTTTTATCTCTCCTCCTTCCATTATTCCCAGGTATTTGTTTATCCTGGTCTCATCTATGTGTTTGATGTTGCTCCCATCTGGTAGCTTTATCCCTTCAGTTTCTCGTTACTTTGCCTTTTTGTATGTTGACTAAGGCGCATTTTTCTATTCCAAACTCCATCCTGATGTCTCCAGATACAATCCTTACAGTCTGGATTAGGGTATCTATTTCCTTGATGCTCTTACCATACAGCTTGATGTCGTCCATGAACATCAGATGGTTGATTATTTTATTATTATTTATTATTATTATTATTTTATTATTATTATTATTATTATTATTAATTATTATTTATTTGAAAGTATTAAAAACAAATAGTACAAGTACATAAAAAAATCTTGAGTCAGTCAGTAAAGAGAGAGAGAGAGAGAGAGAGAGAGAGAGAGAGAGAGAGAGAGAGAGAGAGAGAGAGATGAGAGAGAGAGAGAGAGAGGGGGGGGGGATTTCATGAGCACTTCCCCCTCCTGGCTGTCACAGAACTTGAATATATCTGACAGTTTTAGTACCTGGAGTTAGAAAAAGGTTACTGAGAGAAGACTGGGATTTCCTTCATTCTTCCATAATTTTATAATTATAGTTAAAATCTTACTAATTCACTATGGTATTTTCTTTAATGAATGATATTATTGCTGTATAAATTAATATTAATATTTGAAAATAGTAAATCATTTATTTGTATCATACAAAAAAACATACATCTTTGTATTATAGAGAGAGAATTATTATTTTTATTATGTGATATCATTTTAACTTATTACTTCTACTACTAATCAAGTATTATCAAATTAACTATTTGAAAATTAGTAAATCATTTTTGTATTATAAAAAATGTATTTAGTCATGAAAATAAACATCAAAATACACTAATTAGTGATTATTTTTCGTCGGAAAATACAAAGAGAGAGAGAGAGAGAGAGAGAGAGAGAGAGCGAGAGAGGAGATTGAGCGAGAGAGAGAGAGAGAGAGAGAGAGAGAGAGAGAGAGAGAGAGACTATGGTTTTTATATCCAAATCTAAGTAGAGTATAAATGGATTCTTTAAGTGAAATAATGTTTCAATGATAATTTGCAGTTTTGTATTAAAGGATATGTATACTGTTTGAGAATGCGTTCCTTATCCTTGACTATGGTTACCATACAGTTTAATACGTAAATAATTATGCGCCCTCCGCCCTCGCTCAGAAACTAGTTCTGCGTATGAAGTATCGTTAAAAGCATAAAAATCCATCGTAACCTTGGAATTTGCGTTGTATTCTAACCAGAAACTTAGTTTTGTTAATTATATATACTGGAAACAAGCAATGATTTTTTCATTATTTGCGCTTTTGAACTGTTATAAAATGCGCATCCCAAGCTAGTGTATTCGTTCGCTCGGAAACTAGTTCCGCATATGAGGCGTCACTAAAAAAAATGTAAAAAATACGACATAAAAAGTGTCGAAAATCATCAACCTCAAAATTTTTGTTGTAATCTAACCAAAAACTTATTTTTATTAATATACTGTGCTAAACTATAAAGGATTCTTATCATAGTGTGCATTTTTTAAAAGCGTCATTAACTCGGAGCGTTGGAAGCGTCAGCGTCGTAACCTCGGAACAAGCGTCTTAACCCAGGGCGGATTTTTCAATGAATATTTAAGAAAAAAGCGGCGTAACCTCGGAACGTTGTAAGCCGGAGCCTGTATGTGAAAAGACCATAGTCATGATCAAGGGAATTGTGAGATAGATGATGGAGGATGAGGAAGTAGATTGGTCCATAGCATTGAAATGGGTAGTGACTGCTAGGAACTGCTTAACCTCTTCATTACCGATAGTTTGTTTGGAGGTAGGCGGGTACCACCATTCAAGTCTACTACACCGCCCCGGGTGCATAAAGGTGGTACGAAAGGACCCCACCCAAAACCCTCTTTTCTGATAGGGACTTCCAATCATTCTGTAATTTTGGTTTGAAGAGTTTGGAGCAAAATAAACAGTATGACACGATGCCAGATGTATGATGAACCCAAAAAAATATTATTACTGCTTATAGTAGTGTGTAGGTGACAGATGAACTGCGTCTCAACAAAAAATCACAAAACCAGACAAGCGTAAACATGTAATAACTTCTACCCAAGTATAAAACCAGTTGCATTATCATTTACTGAATTTATTTATTTATTTTATTCACTTATTACATTTTACAAATAAAAGATATGAACACCAGATAAATGAAGGTAAAAATAAAGCCTTATAGTAACTTTATATATAAAAAACCAAACCAGAGAAAAAGCAAAAAAGCTATTTTTTCTGAGGACAAGAAACTTGAAAAATTAGTTTAGATACCCCTGATACCCCTAAAGTTGTTTTCTGTGATGAAACTAATCTTAGAAAACGTAGAAATCGACATCGACCAATTTTTTAGAGATATACTATAAAATTTGCAATTTCCATATTTATCGGCCGGGCTTTCGCTTTAGTGTTGCTCTTTTTTTTGTTATTACGTGCTTATTTACAGTTCTATTTTGATAATACTTTATGTGCATGTTCCAGGTGGATATACCAACATTCTGTAAGACCGAATTTCTATTCAAGGCTGTAGTTTTCTCACCGACGACCAGTGTCCCTTGTACAAGGGACACTAGCGAGATATTCGGATCGGCAGCGAACGCAATGTTTACATTCTGCTCACCCACCTGGTAAAGAAGGGTTAATGAATAATGGAGGTTTCTCTCCTAACCAATTAGTATTTGAAAAAACCCATCCCTGCCTAATCTAATGGGAGAAGAGAGTTCAAGTCCTGGAAGCAAAGAGAATGGGATGGAAGAGAGTATGGTAAGGGAGACACTGAATGCAATACACAAGCCCAGAGAAGTGTTTATAAAGAAAATAATTCATGTAATAAAATAAGAATTGCACTAAACAAAAATGTCGGAGAACATAAATTTGAAGAAGCAGTGATGGGAGATGAGGTATTCTATAAGAGGAAAAATGAAAATGAATAGAGGACCTGCTCAGGTAGTTAGTTGGAGTGTACTGGGATCGGAGAATGTAAACAGATGGGTAGATTGCACATTTGTGTTCAAAAGGAAAGATTAGGCTAGGAAAATATTCAAAGAGCCAAGCCAAGAAATAAGTGTCCTAGAATACCCCTCCGTTTAACTACAGGTAATCCTGCTCCTCATTGGCAAGTTCTGTCTAGTGATGGCTTATTAACAAGTGTAGCTCTGCCAGTGCTTCTGGCAAGACAGTTCGTTTCTTGCTTAAGATGATAATAGTGTGGAGAATGGAATAAGTGAAATGGCTGGTCTTTCTGTCCATTTTCTCCTTCAATACGTACGGGCAGTTTGAAGAACAGACACATCATATGCTGGAACTGGCTTGATGTAGGTGAGCGTCGCAGCCATACTGTTACAGCACATTTTATGTACTGTACAACATACAAATCTGCTTCTCAGTAGCTTCAACTCCTCTTTCCAGCAAGGGGAGTGAGGGGCGATGGCAACCCGCTTCTTGTGGCTAACATGGTTTGTTGCTTGAACAGGCCTTTTTGACTTGGGTATATGCAATGAATCTCATGAAAGATAGGGCGATTTTTTACTCCATGTGCATTTACTTGTCTTCCTCTTAAGTTTATTTATTTTTTTTTTTTGGGGGGGGGGGGGGGGACCTCAAAGTTTGCCTGGTCTTGGGTGCTGCATATTGATGGTTTAGCCTGGCTATAAAGGGTTAAGGATTAAAACATCTGCCATCAGTAGTTGCACAACATGGTAACAATTTATGGCGATTGTTGGGGATTTGGTTGTAATTACATCAAATGTAATAATGTAATTGGCAAAATTTCGGCAGTTATGCATTGTGCGTCCTTGAATCAACATTGTGTAACCAGGCAGCTGACAATTTTTTTGCTGGCCCATTCACGCGAATGATGGTGATTATCGCCAAAATTAGCCGTTACGACGTGTGTGTCCTTGAATCACAAATGTGTGGGTAAGCCATGACGATGCCATCAAATATAAAGCAGCTCATGTGATAAGTGGTTGTGTTATTGCCTTTGATCCTCGTCATTGCATCCACAAGGAGGTTTGTTTGTTTTTCTTCAGAGGTACTGTTTTATTCATTGTGCAGTGAAATATGTGGATTGCAGAGTCCAGTGACCTTATCAGTCAGCAAGTGTAAGGCATTTTTTCAAGCTTAAGCCCCACCTTCTGCCTTCTCTTTCCTTTTCCATGTTATCTGCTGGGCTTTTCTAGAGAGGAATGGTAGGTTGCCCATGTCATTGGCCTTGCACTTAAATAATAACTCCTCCTCCATTGACTGTACATATCAACAATATATGATTGTAAAATTTATATTTAGTTAAATGCCATAAAATGTAGCATATATTACACACATAAAAATATCTATATTTAGTTAAATGCCATAAAATGTAGCATATATTACACACATAAAAATATCTATAAAACTGGGCCACCTTACTGGTGGGGCTACAGATTGGAGACTGGCAGTTCATCAACTCCTCAACATAATGAACTTTGATAGGGAAGGAGCAACTGCTTGGTTTGGAAAAGAAGATTACTAGTGCCATTTGCTAATTGAATAATAATTATAGCTAACATAATAGGTCAGTATTGTATGAGTAAAATAAAAATTATGCACTTGCAGAATAATTATATAATGTTCGTATTGATGATATTACACATAGTATATTATATATTCATATATTAATACACCAATTTGTCTTTTAGTTATGAAACTCTTGAGTACCAACATCGTATGAGGCCAGCTATATCACGTCTTCTTGTTCCTTCTATATACCCAGAGTTGAAAGATGATCCAATTGTCTTTACTTACCCACATGTCAAAGGAGTGGCATCAGATGTAGTTTTTGATTTCCATCATGATATTCCTGAGCGAGAGGTATGTTAATGCTTATCCTCATTTTTGTGCTTTTATAGGGTTTATATTATATATGGATGTTTCTTTTATTTTGTGCTTCTGAGCTGATACTTGACATGATTGAAAGAACTGGAGTACTATCAGCAAGAGTGGTAGTTAATGAAGTAGGTTTCTGCATTAGTTGCTGGTCAATGGTGTCCACCTCATTTTGCTTATTCCAGTTTTGTCGTACATGCTGTCATTTATATTCAGATGGTTCGTGGTGTTTTACTTTTAGTTTCCTTTCATGCACATTCATAAGATTGGAACGTTTAAAAATTTTTGTTTATCTGGTTATAATTAACTGGCCTGTCAAGGCAAATCTTCTTTATGTCGTGGTCCAGCTTTATAAAATAATTTGGAATAATGGCCTGCCATAAGTAAAGTTGTACTGGTAAAGTTTATACTTATTACTGGTCACAACAATACAAACCATCACCGTTTATATAGAAGTATTCCTCAGTGCACACTGAAATTGGTCATTGAAACTGTAACAGGGTAGTTAAATGGTGGTAGGCGAGTAACCCCACAAATGTAATGTTAGTTACAGTCAAGGTGAGGGGTCTTGTTTCATCAAGACTGACCATCATTTTGACTCCTCTTTCATCTTTTATTGTATGCATGGTGTTTTTGTTTTGTACACCATGGATTTGAACAATGAAAGGTGTGATGGATGGAAGTTGATTTTTGACTGCCGTATGTCCTTGTTATTGTAACTATTTTTCATGTTATTGTAACTATTTTTCATGTTCAGTATTGGTGTTGGGAGTGTCCTGACAGGTTTCTGCTGTGGAGAACTTGGGCAGCAGCAGAGGAAGGCCTAATCACTGAGTTCTTCAAAGATTTGTGTTAAAAGGGGAGAGGGTTGGGAGGGGGTTCTCGGATGTGTGCTTGCTTGAGATTAGAGAGTGGTCACTTGTCATGATCTGAGGATCATGATAAACTGGGTGGAGCCAGATCTCGTGTACAAGCAGTTGGCAAAATACTTTGGTATGCTGCTAGATACAACAGCAACGAGTCTCTCCATCAGATTTGTCACCAGCTGGTTCAGGAAGGTTTCAGTTCATGTTGAGGTAGGAGCAACCATCTGGGCTTTGGTATTTAGTCCTCAGTCATCTGCTGTTTCTGAAGATGCTTCAGTAACCTAGGTGTTCCAACGCCAGTTTATTAGCCAATAAATGAATCAGTCAACGGGAAAGCTCATCCTGCAGTGGTGCCTCTGCCTACACTCAAGTAACCATCCTTCCCAGCTCATGCCCCTGAGCAAGGAAGTAAGAGAAAGGCCTTGTTTGGTGACTGGATGATAGGAACCTCCTTGTGGGAGTTCCCTTAAACTTCCTACCTCTGGGGATGATTCCCTTAAACTCCCCACCTGCATTCTCATTTGTACACCAACATCCTGGAAATGCAAGCAGTGTAGCTAGCCCTGCAAGCATTTGTGGGTCAAGTGATGGGTCATGTTGCAATATTGATGAGTGGTATCATGACTAGCAAGGATAATGTTTTGGCAGACCATTTCAGCTGCCAGAGGCAATTATTAGGGAAAGATAGGTCCTTACTGTCTTGTGTGAGGAAAGTCTTTTTGAACTTTGGAGAACTCTAGTGATCATCCAGTATGGAGAACTCTACTGATCATCCAGTTCCCCACACTTTGTTTATCTGCTTTTCATTCTACATCATTATAGGGGAGTCTTTTACTTGCCTCTATTCCCACTGCCTTTCTTCAAGCTTGCTCCAACCTCTCCAACTACGTATTGTGTTTTATTGCACCTTATGGGGGGTAGGATTTTCTCCATTTCACTCCTTAAGATCCTTGTACTTCATCAGCTTTATTTTTGGCTCTTTTTATCTTGCTGTCCAACCAATCCAACTCTTTCTTTTCACTATCTTAGCATTGAATGGCCGAAGTTCCTCTGTGTATGGCATGATGCTTAAATTTCACAAGATATTTTAATTTTTTACCCTTGGTGGCCTTTGGGATTAGGATGTGTCTGCTGCTCCTTTTATGAGTTAGATTTGTCAAGAGGTCCATAGAGTGTATGTCACTCTGGGTCTCAGAAAACCCTGGTAGCACCTTTTTTTCCCATTCTGTGAGTGGTATGCCAGCATTTTTTATTGAGGTGGCTGGATATTTGCCTGTGGCCCACTCCTTTATCCAGGTCTCCCAACCAATGGGTATGGACCTTGCTTCTTTGGTAGCATTGTTCATGGTAATGGGAGCTATGAGCAGTCTTACCCATCTTGTTATAGTGACTTGTACTTTGAAGAGTCCCTTGGAAAGACCTCAATTGGAGATATCCTCCATGCTTGTTCTGCTAGCCTTAGCTTTATTATAGCTGCAAGGCCTCTTTGTCTCTATTTGTTTGTTGGAGGGCTGGGGATTTCTCATGCTGTTATTCAAAAGTTCTTTGCACTCTCAGAAACAATAATTTTTGGACTAAATACTGAAGAGAGTCTGTTCCCTCCCTCTCAGTTGTTACCTGGGAATCAGATGAGATGCATTTATGCCCAATACAATCCTGTGGCATATGTAATGAGAACCTAACCATTTAAGGCAATGTTGGTATCATTTTGAACCACACAATAGCACAGGAAGCAACCAAGCAGACAGTTTTTTGTGAAAGGTGGTAAACCCTATTTGGTTGCTTGTCTTAACTGTTTGGAGAACTGTGGTGTTCACAGCTAGACTTCCTAAGTCATTGGACCCTTCTCCTTAGGATCTGTGGCAGCTGCTCAACAAATTTACTTTCCAAGCTTCTCTTGGGCAAAAAAAAAAACAAAAAAAAAAAAATCTTGCCTAGGTACTCTGATGAAACTAGGTTGACTGTTGAATGAATAAGTAACTGGCTCTCGTTCCCGTCTGCAAGGTAGCATCCCTGATGTAGGTGGACTTCACAGTTGGCCATCCTGTCATAGAGCAATGACTCAAAAAGGTGGTGCTACTTCTGCTTTATGTGTTAATAAGGAGGGAAGGTGGTAAAGCTGTTATCTGAACTTAACTATTTATTTTTGTTAACTCTGGTACTTTGCCACTTTATGGCATCACTTAGTTCTCCATGGTTTTCCTAGTGTAAAAATTCAGATACATCTCTGATGAAGTGCCCAGTTAATCTTGTAACCTTATACCAGACCCTATAGGAGGTTACAGGAGTTATGGCCCCTCTGCTCAAAATCATGACCAAGAGCAAAGCACTTCTGGCTGGAGAGTTAGCCTGCAAGTCAGTTGAGGACTGTAGAAAATCTCTTACATACATGTTGGTTTGTATGCCCATAGGAAACAAATAAAAATTGTTTGGAGTAAGCTGCATTTTCCTATCTATACAAGCCAGAGCCTTTTTATAATTCTATCTCAACCACCTTGCATAGATCCTGATTCTGAAGGCAGACACGCTTGATGGCAAAAGCTGGGTTGTTGGTTTCCTAACTTACCCACCTACCCACATTTAAATACCTTTTTTTTATCAAGTTTCTATGACCATTTCCAGCTTGAACTGGGGAATGCTGTACATAAAAGCCTCTGGTTTTTATGGCTATGTAAATTTCACATTATTTGAAATAATTATGCTATTGTTGAAGAGGAATGGAAAAAATATTATTTGAAGAGCAAGTTATTGCATGATCTGAAATGCAAAGTTACTTTTTGAAATGTTTAAGACAAATTAAACAAAACTTATTAGTATTGTTGTTTAAGGTCTAAATGACCCGTATTGGAAATGCAGTTTAAAACCAACCACTACTTATGTAATGAATAACTATGTAATGAATAACTATTAGATACAATGTGTGTAATTTTCCATGTTAATGTTTTCCATTCTAGCTAATTTGGCATAGCACTTTGGAAATTTTGTTTTCATACATTCAACTTCCCTGTCAGATATATACTTAGCTATAGACTCCGTCGTCCCCGATAGAAATTCGAATTTTGCGGCACACGCTACAGGTAGGTAGGTCAGGTGATCTACCGCCCTGCTGCTGGGTGGCAGGAATAGGAACCATACCTTCTAGAACCAGATTTTCTCTATCGTTTGGAATGTAAACATACGTTTACGGTTCCTCCTGATTTGATTTTCGTGTTTCATCGCCATCGATCTTCTGGGCTGTCTTTTGCAGGGAAGTACTGGGTCTTTGGTTCGGCATACGCTTTTATTAACTTTTTAATGAATTTCGCTTCGAAATTGCGAAGAAAAGACTAAGTGAAACTACCGAAATTATCGGTAGACACTCACATAGTTTGCAATAAAGGGAATTATTAATATTTATTCATTATTACATGTAATAAAGGTTACAACTTTATTGAGGAAATATTAAACTCTAATTTCCTACTTTAGGAAGTCAGAAAAGCATATAACTAGATACGCTTACTTTATAAGCTTTAATAGCGTTTGTGCTAACGAGCAGTTAGAGTATTAGCAGTACTAGTAGTTGTTGCATCCTCATCCCCTTCTTACTCCACAGAAACTACAAATTTATAAATGCAAAATTGAAGATAATGGATGTAGCTCAAAAGCGAGCTCTTAAAAGGTAAGAAGTGAATATAGTGTTCCCCATTGAAGTGGAGGGTGCGTCTGATCGGCTCTGTCTCGCTCCCAGGTCTAGACCTCTTCCAAACTCACAAGCCCAGAGGAGAAGGAATGTCGAAAGCCGCACAGAGGTTTCAGAGAATCCCCACCGATCAGGCGTCCCCTCGGCAGACTCTGTAGAACGTCCCAGACTGCCAAGTTCGCCATTGGAAAGGCATCCTAAAATAGTGGAGGGTGCGTTCCGATCGGCTCTGTCTCGCTCTCAGGCCTAGACCTCTTCCAAGCTCACAAACCCAGAGGAGAAGGAATGTCGAAAGCCTTAAGGAGGTTTCAGGGAATCCCCAACGGTCGGGCGTCCCCTCGGCAGGATCTGTAGCAGCGTCCCAGACTGCCAAGGGTAGCTGTTGGAAAGGCATCCTAAAACAGTGTGTTTTCGTCATCCGAGTCTTCATCGAAAGGAAAATAGGGTGGAGTTCTCACAAGCTGTCGAGACCTTCTAAAAGATCGTGGAAATCGCCAGCTTGGGATTCTATCCCGGAAAGTTTTCCAGAAGGCTATCCACCTGAGAAGAAGAAAGACATTTATTCATTAAATCCTCCCTCCCCTAGATCGGATATGGAGAAAGAAGACGACCCTACGAAGATCCTAGGAGAAAGGCAACAGTAGATATCTTCGTTAATAGAAGTTTTGAAGAAGGATCCTCCCAGGAGAAAGGATCTCTTCCTTCCCGTTAAGAAATCCCGTCCGATAGAAGTCTTTGACAGCTCGGACGAGGCGGCCAGGAGCAAATCGCAGACAAGGCGAGAGGATTCTAAAGAGGCGGCTGAAATGAGGCACAAAGCGCCTGAAACGAGACGCAAAGAGCCTGAGGCGCCTGAAACGAGGCACAAAGCTCCTGAAGCGCCTGAAATGAGGCGCAAAGCGCCTGAAGCGCCTGAACTGAGGTGCCGAGGCGAAAAGCGCCTGAAATGAGACGCAAAGTGCCTGAAACGAGGCGCAAAGCGCCTGAAACCTCTAAAGCGCCTGAAACGAGGCGCTTGCCTGAGATGAGGCGCAAAGCGCCTGAAACTATAAACCAGGATCTTCATCGGAGATGGAGTTAGAGCCTGATTCTGCGAAAGGTGAAAGACATTCGAGGCCTTCTTCTGATAAGGACAGAAGTTGTCGCACGGGCGGCCGTCGCCCTTCTCAGGATAGTCTTAATGCAAGTAAAGGCAAGAGCAAGATCGGCTTTTTTCCTGGCGGGGACTCAAGATGTCGCACAGGTGGCCGTAGCCCTTGTCAGGTTAGAATCGGTACTGCTAAAAGCTCTTCACCTTACAAAAGCAGGCGTTCTCCTCCGGTTGCTCATTCTTCTCCCAACTTGATGGACAGGAAATGGAAGATAGATCGGAATTGGAAACCTTTTTTATTGGAAAAAATTAGTTCATTACTAATAAGACGATATTAAAATCTTCCCCCTTCTAAAATAATGCAACCAACCATTTACAGAAAGAGTGGCAATCGTTTGCAAATTAAACAAGATTCGTACGAGCTCTCATTCATTGATTGGAGGCTCTTCCAAATAATAGAGGCGTAGAATACGGCCTTATATCCAAGAGAATAAAAATTTGAGGGATTCTCTTCGGTCCTAGAGTTTTCATTGCGATCTCTTTCGACTAATACTAATTCGTGTTTATTGACGAAAAGAACGAAGAGGGCAAGATTTCCATTCTCTCTCTGAATCGGAGAGGAAAGAATGTAGTAGCAAGACTTGCTGTATACGACTACTGAATGACAAGTCATATACGCATACCATAGTTGCCTTTGTGGTTGGTATTTAACAAAGGTTGTTTGGCTTAAATTTGCATTATTAAGAGCTTCCTTAGGCTCGAGAATAATTTTATTACATTCCTTCATTGAATGAAGTAACTGGCAACTCATGATGAATGCAGTCAGGCAGCGAGCGAGAGCTGCGAGACTGCAGGGCTGTCATTCTAAGGCCAATACAGTACCGTCCGGTTCTCGGTCATGAGCAGTCTGTTACATCTCTCTCTCCAACGGGATCGAATGGTTAACCGTATATTCCCCCTACAATCATGGACTTAGTCTCAAATGAAGGGGATAGTTAAGCTAACATAAATAAAATAATGTCTGCCTTTTGCTAAGAAGCTTTCAATAAGAAAGATATAACCTTTCAATGCTGTTTACCGTAGGTAACATTATTAAAGGATTCTAACGCAGCAGAACATTATATTATATAATGCTCTCATGCTTACGAAAGCATGGCTTATTAGAATACATGCTTAGTGAGAAGATGGATGTACAGTAAGTCCTCGGGTTACGCTGGTCTCGACTTACGATGTTTCGTGGTTACGAACGCGCCCCCATAAAAATATAAAAAATAATATTTTGCGTCGTTCCGTCTTACGCGGTTTAGCGTCGTAAGCAACGTAAACAAACGCGAACTAGTTCCGGGCGCACGGCGGAAGAATACGCTTTGTGGGGGAGAGGACGGCGTCGCTTCGCTACGCTCATTCCTCGCCCATACGCCATTTTGGTTGTTTACACTGCCTCTCTCTCCCTCGTGTTGTATCGTTTTTGTAACTTTTTGCTCTTTGTTATGGCTCCCAAGCGCAAGGCGGACTCTTCTGATGGTAGTGCATCGAAGAAAGGAAAGGCCATCACCATGGAAATTAAAGTGGACATTATAAAGCGATCTGAGAAGGGAGAAACGCCAACAAACATTAGCCGCTCGCTTGGCCTTAGCCGTTCGACCGTTGCTACCATTATCAAAGATAAAGAGCGCATCGTTGAACATGTGAAAGGATCTGCTCCTATGAAAGCGACAGTGATAACTAAGCAGCGTAGTGGTCTAATAATTGAATCACCTGCCTCAGCATCTCCAGCAACTTCTGGAGGTTCTTTTTCTCTTCACTAACCTCCCCCAGTCTCTCCAGCACCGCAGCTTCCTCTCCAGTGTGCAAGCCAATCAAACTAATAAAGGTAAGGAATTGTTCTCTCGTTGTTATTGATAGGTATTTACATTAAATCATGTGGTATTTTTCAATGTTCCGACTTACGCTGAAAATCGTGTTACGACGCATCGTAAGAACGGATCAACATCGTAACTCGAGGACCCCCTGTAGTAGAGAATTCACTTTAAGACTACGGTGTGGTCAAGTCTTTCGAGAAACGCACACAACCTTTTTAGAATCGGATATTGCTCAAGAGAAGATGGATGAGTGGGATGGGAAACATTCTCATCGTGGCAGAAATGGTTTCCCTGAATGGACTATACTACGTATATAAGTTTTTTCCTACTAAGAACGGAATTAACATGGAAAGGGATGTCGGGTACCATAAAGGCACAGATGTTCTGGCACATAACATAAAGAGAATTAGAAGAAAACGCCAGCCTGGCACAAAGCGCTAGAAGCGCCAACCTGGCGCAATGCGCCAAAAAGCGCCAGCCTGGCGCAAAATTGCGCCAGAAGCGCCAGCCTGGCGCAATGAGCCAAGAGCACCATCCAAGATATTTTCTCGTTTTAGCGAGTTATTAACCTAAGAGTCCAGTAGCCTCTCAGACAGCACGCTCGGTAACGGCAAGATTCGTTCCTGATTTCGTTACCCATTTTATCACTTAGGCCAATTCCACGACTCTCTCATATCGCAAAGAGCATCGAGAATCTCTTTTTCGCTCCTGTTCGCGTTAACAAAGAGAACCTATTTGGAAAACAGACAGGGAATGTAACGATCCTTAAGAGGTTCGATGCAAGATTTTGCATGTCCGTGAGAACCTTCTCGATCGACGATAATAACTGTGAAAGTATGTCTGACATTTATTGCAAAGAGTTGTGAGAACCTGCGAAAAGTCTTCTTCATAGATCTCTTAGCAAGGTAGAAGACGAACAGTCTTCCTGTAGATTGCTTCCTTTCCTCGAACCAAGAGAGGTAGCAATATACGCCATCTTTATTTTATAGAAAGGGGAATAAACTTTAGTCTTTTTTCCCCTAAAATATAAATTCTTTACAGAATTAAAGATAAGGGCGTCAAAGAAAGAGAGGATAATACTTTATGCCTCATTTTGGCCTTAGAGAGGTTGGATTCACAGAGGTCACGTTCTTCTCACAGCATGTTTTGGAAGTCTTTTCCAAGACAGTCTGAATATTCTATCAGCATCTATTATAAATGGACCTTAACAACCTCTCCACTCTGAGTCTGTCTGCGTGCAGACTGACCAGAAGTGGACATGAATGAGAGGATTTTTCAAGGTAAATGACAATAGTCATGGACAAGATATAGAATTGCTGCAGATCGTGCTAGAGGGAATGAGGAAACTGTCCTCTTCCGATACCTCTGTGAACCACATAGCAGTTTTTTCTTCCCTTTCAGAGGGAAGAATTACCTTTGTATATATCTGCTATCAAAGAACGCAGTAAAAGGCTATACTCTGTCTCTATAAAGGGATTGGAGATAGCAGAGGATTAAGATCTTCGGGATCTTATACGATACCTCAATATGACAAGAGTAGGATATCATGTACTTCTAATGGGATCTTTTTTGTGGCCACAGATTCTATGTTCCGACAAGATGGAACTGCTCCTCATCAAACTTCTTTGAGAAATTTTTATGAGGGAATTCTTTGTTTCTCTTGGTCCTAAACGATCAAGAAGACAAGTGAATTTTTTTTTAGCATTGGAATCTCGCTCCAGATTCTATGGAGATTAGGCAATGGGTTTTTGCCAGCATAGTATGTCTGGCAAAAGAACTAAAACCCCCTATTCCTGATTCAATGTTTTCAGATAGAGGTTTCGTTGTCCAGGCAGGGTACTCACGTTTTCATCTAGAGTAGAATGGTTCAAACGTTTGCCTACAGAGTCTTTGGAATGCGATGACGGCTCGAAATGCTTCCCAGAAGGTGTTCAGAGGGATAAAGAGCTAGAAATCAGGAGTACTCCCAATTTCAGCTCGGAGTCTCCTTCGACTTCCAGGCTTCTTCCCTTCCTTCGGGCAAGGATAGGGAAGATTCTGCAACGAGACACCCCTTCAACATGTAAGAAGAGATCTCGTGAGCACGGAAGTATTCAGGAAGGACCCTCCTCGGAGGAAGACTCTTATCTCTCATACGGTTAGATATCCTATCGTCTACTGGATGTAGCTGATTACAATCACCTCCCCTTGCCGGAGAGGCCAAAGCTCAAATTGGAAGAACTTCCACTCTTCTCCAGTCTCCTGATAAACTATTGTGGATGTTCAGGACTTTTGGACAATGTAGCGCCAACCAGGTGCCATATGCCAAAACAGGCGTAAAAAACGCCAGAGGCAGACAGTTTCAAGGAATACTGTCATTGTCTGATGAAGAGAAAGAGGGGGCCTCCAACCTAGCGCAGATGCGCTAGAGGCGAACAAATCGGACAGATAAGAGTGTCCGATGTGGGCATCGCCAGACATCCTCGAGACTCTACCAAGCTCGAAGCTCCGCCAAGTGGAGAGGAGTCAGCTAGGCGCCAGACGTCAAATAGTGCCAGTCTGGAACCAGGTGCGAAGCTACTTCCAGGCGCGAGGCGCCAGCCATGAGTCAGGCGAAAAGCGCCTTCCAGGAGTTGGGCGCCAACCAAGTGTCAGGCAAGCGCGGGGCACCACCCAGGCGCAAGCCAGGCTCTAGGCTTCATCCAGAAAATATCCATTTCAAAGGAAGCCCTGGTCTTCTTTGAAATAAGTGTGATCGCTAAAGCACTTCATGAATAACTTGATGATTCCTTCAAACAGCTGAGAATTAAAAGTGCTTGAAGTGCGAGCTTTTATGAATTCTTGTTCGTTACATAACAATATGTCGTGAAGGACATATTAGCTGTAACTTACGGGAGATGCAACTCTGTGTTGACTTCCCTTTGCGCGAAGGAGGTCAAGTTGACCTACGAGAGATCCTTCTCGCTTGGTTTTATGTGTCTACGGATACGTTGCTGGGATAGGGAGCCGACACTGATCCTTAACTACGTGAGTTAATTTTTATGTTAACATAGTGTTTTTTTTCTTTGGTTTGGTTTGAAAGGAGTTTGGGGATAGCTCTTTTCAAACTAAGCACAAACCCTCGTGTTAGGATCAGGTGATCAGGATCGGTGTTGTGCTCCTTAATTATGCCCCTAGGCATAGGTGTATTGTCATGTAAGTGGATAAGACCCCATTGACAAATGACCATTAGATTCTGTCGAGTAAGTGGATAAGACCCCATTGACAGATCTACAAGAACTCTTAGCCATAGGTCACATCCTTGCTGAGGCTCTTGAGACGAAGCAGACTACTAGCAATAGCTAGGAAGTCGACCCTTCGTCTAAACACATAGGAACCAAGGTTTTATTTATTTATTACCTACAGCGTATGTTGTTTACCTGTCTAATCAGTAATTAGCTGTCTCTTACCCTCCGCCAAAGGTGCCAATCAGCTAAGTATATATCTGACAGGGAAGTTGAATGTATGAAAATTATATTGTTATTGTACAATAAAGTTTCATACATACTTACCTGGCAGATATATACGATTGAATGGCCCACCCAGCCTCCCCTCAGGAGACAGGTGGAAGAGAAAATCTGGTTCTAGAAGGTATGGTTCCTATTCCTGTCACCCAGCGGCGGGGCGGTAGATCACCTGACCTACCTACCTGTAGCGTGTGCCGCAAAATTCGAATTTCTATCGGGGACGACGGAGTCTATAGCTAAGTATATATCTGCCAGGTAAGTATGTATGAAACTTTATTGTACAATAACAATATCATATTTATTGTGTATATATTTCAGGAAAGTGATGACAACAACAGTCATGAGAATCAGCATGAAGCAGAACTCATGATTGGTCTTTGTAAGCATTTGATGCTTCAAGGCTACAGTTCAGATCAAGTGACGATTCTCACCCCATATTCTGGTCAGTTTTTCCTTCTCCGAAAGGTATGTTACCAATAGGGTTGCCTATTTCTGACAACGTATATGTTTGTATATTTAACAAAAGTATTTTGTTAGTGGAAACCTAACCATAAGCCTAGTCTAGGCAGAAGTGGTGTGCATTATCTCACTATCGTTTCAAGTAGGACCTGAGGCCAGTTTTTAAATGATAGGCAAGTAAAGTACAGTACCCTTATATTTCCACTTTAGTCTTGTCAGACATACTTCTTATCCATCATTTTTGTTATAACTCTAACTTGAGATATGTAACTACTTCCTACTTTTATTATATCATCATCATCATCATTGCCTCCAGTGAGTGTGACACCGAAGGTCATTGTGAAAATGTATTTACTGTGTTTTGCCTTCCAAACATCTCCAGAGTCCAATTCATAATTCTTATTCAAGAATGTCTGGGTCTGTCAACTATTGTGAAGGGACATGTCCTTTTGTACATGTCCAGTATATAGTAATTTCATGTCCAGTATAATTTTAGTAATTTCTCGTCCAGTATAATTATTTTTTTAAATCCCTCCTCCTAACTCCCGATATTTTTCTTTTTTAAAGATTTTGTTTTCTTGACATACCATGAATGAAGCCAGTATAGCCTTCTAGATCTCACAAGAATAATGTATAATCTTGCCAGTTTGTATAAATGAGATGAAGCATGACGCCTCCATTATGAAAGTATAGTATGCTATTTTGATTGCCTGCAGACATCATTCACATATGTTTTCCTATGTAGTTACTGGCATTTAAATTGCCAATTACACATTGTGTGAATTAAGTGGAAATTAACCTGCACTTAATATATTTGAAATAAGATTGACATCAGGATTTACAAATATAGTCTATGATATTATTATTACTGCTGTAATATTCTCAATTATTAAAGTAAAATAATCATACAACTCTGTTATGATAGTTGTGAAGTCCCATTTCAGTGGGAAGATGAGAGTACTGTACAGTGGACCTCTCGTATTTGCGTTCTCCGGATTCACAGACTCACACATTCGCGGATTTCTCTCAGGAACATTTCTCCGCATCATCGCAGAAAATTTGCCTATTCGCAGTATTTTTCTATGAGAAATACCCACAAATTTATGGTTTTTTTTATCAATTTCATAAAATGCACTTTTTGTGACGAAACTTGAAAAAAACTGGTATGGAAGTTTTTAGTGGTTTTTTCTTGAGTTTTAACTAACGAAATGGGAGGTTTTAGGCATTTTATAGGGGTTCCAACTATTCGCGGGTTCTAACTATTCTCAGGGGGGTCTGGTACGCATCCCCCACGAATAAGGGGTCACCACTGTAAACACAAAAATTTGTTCCAAAAATGTTATCCAGGCGGCCAGGTTGGAGTCAAAGGCTGAACACCTGTCATCTCCTGCGCTAACCAAGTTGGCACTGAATAGATTTTACTTTGCTGCAAAAATTGCTTCAAGAGAAAGTTTCTTCAGAGTCATCTTTGCCCTTTAATCAGTTGTTTATGAGAAGAATAGACTTATCACACAAGGTGAAGCTATTACCTGTGCTGTCTACCTCTCCTCTTTAGGATTTCACTCCTTGATCCCATTAAGAAGGCAGCCTGTTTTGAAAAAGTGGTTTTAACCTCTGTGGAGGTGGAAATTTTCACCAAGTCAGCTTCCCATGTAACAGAAACTTTTTACTGCATTGGCAAGTGCAGCTGCCAGTGAGTTTGCTATTGCTAATTGGTGGGAAAACTTTGTGCCTTGCTAACCCCACCTGTTTATGCGGCTCAGGTCAATTTAATTGTGCGACATCCTTAATCTGATATATTGTAATTTTTGGCCTTATGCATTGTCATGCTAAAAACAGAAAAATCAGAATTCAGGTCTTTGCTACATCGTTCTCAGATGTATAGGCATTAGGACCCTGAAAATTTGTTGTTCATATGCGGAACAAATCTTCGATTTTAACAATAGGATAATCTTTTAGAACCAGCTGGAAACCGGTTAAAAACAATCAAAGATTGCATTGTAAGGAATTTTGGTATCTATAATGCAAGGGATATGTGGCATCTAGCAACAAGGAGTATACGATGTAAAGACTGGTTAGCAACCACGTCTGCATCCAGTGACTTAGTCTTTCTTGGACTCTCTTGGAGTGTGGAGTATGGATGTTCACATTTGCTCTCCTGGCCAAGTCAGTTTCTTTGCTTTGCTTCTTTGCTTTGCCCATGATTAATTTTGCCTTTTGCTGGGAGTCCAAGGGTTTCCTTGTTACCGGTTTTTAGTTACAGTGGTACCTCGAGATACGAAAGGCTCAACTTACGAAAAACTGGAGATACGAAAGCAAATACGAAGATTTTTGCGGCTCTACATACAAAAATTGTTCAAGATACGAAAGGTTGTTGCTGTAAAGTCCGAGATTCGCCTGGACCACCGATAACAATTTTAAAACTCGCGCCGCCAAACGAGTAGACTCGCCACCATCCTCCCGCTCTCCCATTAGTTCCTGGTGCTAGTCACCGCCATAAGATCCTTCTCTCCTATTGGTCAGCATCTCTCCCATGATGCATCTACGTAGCGGCGTGCTTTTTCGGCCACTTCGCGGCATCATCAATATTGTAAATACGCCGATTTCGATTTTTAATGTAAATTTGTTAGTGATTTCGTTGTAGTTCTACTTTATCGTGTTGTGTGAGAACTTTACTTCATACGTATATACGTACTACATTACTTAATTACATACAGTATATATAGGCAATGGGTCCCAAGAAAGTTGAAGTAGGAAAGAAGAGGATGCTTTGGAGACGAAGATGGAGATCATTAAAAAATATGAAGCTGGTATGCGATTGAGAAGCTTCCAGTGATGTGGAGGGCTAATGCGAAAGCCTGGGTAACAAGACTTTTGTTCACCGAGTGGGTAAATCTGTGTTTCGGCCCGACAGTGAAGAAATTCTTGGAAGAGAAGCGCCTCACTCTGAAATGTCTGCTGGTGTTGGACAATGCCCCTGCTCACTCTCCTGGCCCTGAGGAAGATATCCTAGCAGAGTATTTCTTCATCAAGGTTCTTTATCTTCTGCCTAACATCACCCCTCTCCTCTAGCCCATGGACCAGCAAGTGATATCAAACTTCAAGAAGCTGTATACAAAACATCTTTTCAAGAGATGTTTCGACATCACCAATACCACAAACCTCACCTTGCGTCAATTTTGGAAGGAGCATTTTGATGTTGTGATATGCATCCGACTCATCGACCGAGCTTGGCAGGAGGTTTCGAGGCGAACCTTGAAT
The DNA here is from genome assembly GCF_015104395.2 of Macrobrachium nipponense. NCBI lineage: Eukaryota > Metazoa > Arthropoda > Malacostraca > Decapoda > Palaemonidae > Macrobrachium > Macrobrachium nipponense. The sequence goes on from NC_061087.1 coordinate 2,364,602, forward strand.
TCCTCGTGGAGGAAACTGGCCTGATGCCGTATCCGCCTGAGACTTCGAGGGATTCGACGTGGGCGAAGCTGATGCTGCAGATTCAGGAACAGTTGACGATCCTGAAACTGTTTCGCAACTGGTAATCATATTCATTTACCACTACTACTCTGGAGTTAGGTCACTGGACGAAGCTTTGCGCTGCCCTGTGATGTTTATCTATTCCTGATGGTAGAAGTCTGGCAGAATTTGGAAGAATCGAAGAGGAAGAGAGCTCGTCAAGTGTCATCATCCTCCTCTTTGAGATCATCATATTTTCATGTCTCCACCCCTTTGACTCTTAAGGCTTTGCCGTAGAAGAGAAGGTGGTCTCCCCCATAAGAAGTCTGATCACGGGACTTCTAAGCGTCTGTCTCGCTCCGGTGAGACAGGTGGGTCTTCTGCTGGTCCTCCCGTTCCTCCGGGAACGGGGCCCGTCTCTCCTCCCTCAGGGAAGAAGAAGACAGGACCCATGGAGGTACCAGATGGCTGGTACCTCCTCTCCCAGTTCCAGAGGTTCCACCTCTGGACCGGAAACCGTCTTGGTCACCGAGTGTATGGCCGTGCAGCCAAGGTCCAGACCAGGCACGGAGCAGAAGGATGGTAAGAGTCGCTCGGGTGACTCTCGCCAGACTGGCGATCGCTCACTCAGTGATCGTCCGGTACCCAGGGTTGACGTGCCGTTCCCGCGGGACCGTCCACGCAGAGACCAGTGGAGGCTGGCCCATCCAGCCCTCTTGAGGGCTGTCTCCTGTCAGGTGCACACTCAGTCCCACTCAGACGACGGTCACGTTCGCGTGACCTACCAGTCTCTGGGGGCAGACGCTTCGCCTGCCAGGTGAGAGTTTTGTAACCCTCCTTAAGGGGGCCGGCCGGCTAATGCCGTTTTTTAACGACAGGACTTTGACATTCATACCACTTAATAAGGTGACTTGGGACATCTCCAAACCGCATATAATTTTTGCCTCTGACCTTCGGTTTTGTGACGCCAGGGCGATTTATCCCGAAAATAACCACTTTTCAAATTATATCTCCTCCCTTGATATTTAATATTAAGACCTGGGATTACTACCATATATATAGACCTGATGTAGACCTCCAATCAAATGGAGAGTTTTTTTTCTAAAAGTCATTTTTTTGCTAGATATGAATTTTTCAATATGGTAAAAAAATAAACCCTATAAATCACGAGAAAAAAAATGTATAAAAAAAGACGAAACAAAAATTGGAAAAAAGGGCTCTATTTGATTGTTCTATAATGTCTTTCTGAGTTATATACCAAATTCCAATGTTATAGCTTTAAAACTAAGCGAGAAGATAGATTTTGAAGGTCAATAAGTATAGTTTTGAGATACGGGCGTTCAAAGTTTTCCTTCGTATTTCTATAAACAGACAATGTTAATAAATAATGCTTATTATGAATGGTTATTATTTCTTTTTTGTGTATTAATAAACCCCAAAACTATTTTATTTATCATAATTTAATCATAAATGATGATCCCTTTGCTCATATATCGTAGCCTGGGGCACTGCTTGAGGCAAGATGGGGCACTCCTTCCTTCGTAACCCCCTCTCTCCCCTTCACTAACTCGGCTTATTACAGCGAATTTTCTTCTTCTGTATGTTAGAGAGATGTTTTCCTTGTATTTTCCTCTTTGGCATGATGACATTCTTGCCGAAACAAAGATAAACAAACATAAATGCAAGAGAATGTCACAGGTGAAACTCGAAGATGTACTCTCTTTTTACAAAGACAATTTAATAAATCATGATTATTATGAATTTCATAGTCCATTTTGGGTATTAAAAAACCAAAACTATGTTATTTATCATAAATGAAGATCTCTTTGCTCAAAGATCGTAGCCTTGGGCATAGTGTGACGTGTGCTGTCAGGCAAGAAGGGGGCGTTACTAAGCAACCCTCCCCTCCCTCTTCACTAACTACGCGTATATTATGATATTCTGTAATAATGCTTGAGCGATTTTTTGTTCGTCTCCCCCCGTATGTTAGCGAGATGTTTTCCTTGTCTTTTCCTCATTGGCATGATGAACTTCTTGCCAAAACATACATAAACATACGTGAAAGCAAGCGAAAGTCACGAGGTGAAACTCGACAAGTAATCTACTTAAAGTCTATGGTCGCACTGATTCATGGTTGAACCAGAATCCAGATACTCGCTTGTCGCTTCTGCGAGCCACGGAATCTCTACAGATGCCATTTCTCACAATTTCTTTGCCAATAATTATCAAAATTTACGATAACAGAAGAAATATTGCATTTTCTTGTACGGATGAATGTTTTAGGCTTATTGAGTTATGTTTACTAATTACCTTGTAACTACGAAAGTAAGAGGAATTTTGACGAAATATTTCGTATACGTATTCTCAATTGCCATATGAAGCTCCATGAATTTTTCATGACTTTGCATTTTTCGCCCTATACCACTGTATATAGTGGTTCCGGCCGGCCCCCTTAAGGAAGCGTTCTCTCCACTGCTGCTCCATCAGGTCCGCCTTCCCAGGTCACGCTTGGGCCCTGCTGCTTCGGTAACCACCACAGCCCCTTCCTGGATGGGAGAACCTTCTGCCGTCCTGAGAAAGTTGGCTAAGAAGATGAGGAAGGTGTTGTTGTCGTATTCTGCCACCACTTCCCCTTCGATAAAAATTATGAATTGACAGTGAGGATTTAAACCAAAGACAAAGAAAACTATTGAGTTTAATAAGTAAAATTATAGATGTTGAACTGCCGTTTCTCGTCTTGATAGGAAATCACCCAAAAAGCTGTCTTCAGATGTATGCACCACTTCCTCGCCACAGTAACTCATCTACCATATGTAAAGGACCTAAAATAATAAAAAAGAATATACAGGCGGCCCTCGGTTAGCGGCAGGGGTTCCGTTCCTGGCCACCGACGCCAAGCGATTTTCGACGCTGAGCGATTTTAAAGCCTACGGCTGCCGCACACCTTCTTTCGAAACTCTAGACCAGTCAAAGGGGCCGTAATCCCACAACGGCGCAATAAGTAAAATTATATTTATGCAGTATAGTACTATAGAATTTACTGTACAGTAAATGTGGGTGTCTAAAGTATGTAAAGATATAATAAAGTTTATACAGTGTACAGGTAGCTGTAGTGTTCAGGTTACGATCATTAGTCTTACGATAGTTCGATTTTATGAGAGATCAAATTACAATGGCCTAACTTTATCCATCTTCTAGTTACATAAGTTCAATAACAGCAAAAGAGAATGATGAAAGTATGGTTTTAAAGTTATACTCGTTGCGTGAACGTGTACAACCATGAACAACCGAACGAGAAAACGACTTTTTTTTTTCTAAAGTACAACCGCAACTGGATAACATCTGTTTGGCTTGTATTTCGATCATCGTACTACAGTGCAACATTACCGTATTTGTTATAAATGGCGTTATGTATAGAATAGAACTGAGATATCTTAATGTAATAACTTTATTCGCTATAGATCAGAGATCAATATAGATTAAAGATCAATCGGGAAATATACTGTTAAATTTAAACCTAGTTATAACTGAAGCTGAGAAAACTGTTCAAGCTGCTAAGGACTATTATCGTACATCGGCAACAAGGATAAAAAACTGCAGTAAACGTCTGCCATCACACACCACATAGATAAAATTGGGATAAAATCATTTTAATCAAAACTACTGTGCTTGAAAGAACACATTTTACTGTTGGTTTCACGCCGATATAAGATAAATAACGTAAAGTTCGTATTACGATGATATAAAGGGATTACGTATTGCGAACGGAATTCACGTAATTTTTAACGCAATAAACATGCCACCAACGTAATAATCTGTTAACGAAAAAAATAGTAGTTCACATTCACAACGAGACATATTCAATAAATATTTCCACCTTAAAACACGCTGTATAAGGAAAAATAACTTTGTCTCATATAAGTCAAGTATCTAGATATTCGTTTATGCTAACTAGAAGCAAGAGCATTCGCTCAGAATTGCGTTGTGGTGAAACAGACTCGTATTCATCAGCTGATTTCAAACCACAACATTGGCCGCTCCGCGGAATACGGGCTTAAGTTTGCCGTAGTATTTTAAAATACAATAATATGAGAATACATACAATATTCTTGGATACAGTGAAATAATGTATAACTTTTTAAAGGATTTATGGAAAAGATGCATAATTAATAAAATAACACAATGCATTTTCGGAACTGGCGGACAAGAACGAACATGAAAAAACCATCCCCTGGCAACGTGGAGCGTAGTTACAAAGGCTGCCTTAATTTGTATCTTATTTCTGTACAAAAATGAAAATACCTTTACGCAATATATTTTCATACACATTTTAAACATAAAAGCATAAATATTTGAAAAATCGCACATCGATCGCTAAATTTGCACTCAGTTTTTTTTTTTTTTTTTTTTTTTTTTTTTTTTTTTTTTTTTTTTTTTTTTTTTTTTTTTTTAAACGATATTTTTGGAAGAGCGGCAGACGGCGGCAAAAGTGCAAATTAGCGATCGATGTGTCGATTTTATAAATGTTTATGCTTTTATGTTTGAAATGTGTATCAAAATGTATTACGAATAGGGTACTTTTATTTCTGTGCAGAAATATGATAAAAAGGCAGCTTTTGAAACTCCCCTTCAAGTTATCGACTACGATGTGTTTTTCAAGTTCGTTCTTGTATGCCGCCACGGCATACAAGAACGAACTTGAAAAACACATCGTAGATAACTTGAAGGGGAGTTTCAAAAGCTGCCTGTTTATCATATTTCTGCACAGAAATAAAAATACCTTATTCGTAATACATTTTCATACACATTTTAAACATAAAAGCATAAACATTTATAAAATCGACACATCGATCGCTAATTTGCACTTTTTTTAAATCTATATTTTCGGAAGAGTGGCAGGCGGCGGCTTACAAGAAAGAACATGAAAAAACATCGTATTTGGTATCGTGAAGGGCAGTTTCAAAAGCTGCCTTTGTATCATATTTCTGTACAGAAATAAAAATGCCTTTCACGTAATACATTTTCAAACACATTTTAAACAAAAGCATGAACAATTATGAATCGACACATCCATAGCTAAATTTGCACTTATGTAACTCGATATTTTCGGCATAGAACAGCGTCAGAGGCATATATTTTACCCTAATACCTACGTAATAACTCTCCATAAAATTTGTTAATATAATTTGCATAACCTTTATGGTCTGAACGGCATTTCTACATATGTATGAACTCGTTAGACAACGGCGCTAGCAGCGCTGTTAACTGAAATTTGTGCCGTAAAGATACCTTTAAAATGCCTTATTTTTTTAATGAATATTTTTGACGACCGCCGTAAAACCGATTCGCCGTTGAGTGATTGCGCCATTAACCGCGGGCCGCCTGTACACCTCTTGAAAAAAATCAATTTAACGTAAGAAATTAATCGACAAATTTAACGAGAAGGGAAAGAAATTCAGCAAGCTAGCTTCGTGAAAACGTAAATTTCGTAAATGAACACTCGTTACTAAATAAGAAAAAATATATTTGAATTACGTTCGTAGTTAATCTTAGTCAAAATGAAACTACTGGTTTATAAACCAAAGGCATAAGTATAATGGTAATTATAATGATAAAATCCTTTACTTTAATTTTTCGACGTGTTGGCGACCATAATTTAAACTATAATAAGCGTAAATTATATCTAAGAAACAGATCAATCCTTTTGAGCCTGCATAAGGTCTCGCGCAGGGACTTCTAAGTGTCTGTCTCGCTCCGGTGAGACAGGTGGGTCTTCCGCTTGTCCTCCCATTCCTCCAGGAACAGTGCCCGTCTCTCCTTCCTCAGGGAAGAAGACGGGGACCATGGAGGTACCAGCTACCGTTGGTACCTCATCTCCCGGCTCCAGAGGTTCCAACTCCGGACCGGGAACCGTCTCGGTCACCAATTGTATGATCACCTTGAGTGACTGTGCAGCCAAGGTCCAGACTGCTGAGTACGCCACCATCAGGACCCAGGCATGGAGCGGAAGGATGGTAAGAGTTGCTCAGGTGACTCTCGCCAGACTGGCAATTGCTCGCTTAACGATCGTCCGGTACCCAGGGTTGACATGCTGTTCCCGTGGGACCGTCCACGCAGAGACCGGTGGAGGCTGCCCATCCAACCCTCGTGAGAGGTTTCGGCCTCGACGAGGACTTGGATGAGTCGGAGGACGGTATCGGCTGTCTCCTGTCAGGTGCATGCTCAACCCTACCCAGGCGACGGTCACGTTCGCGCGACCGACCAGTCTCGGTGGTGGCAGACGCTTTGCCTGCCAGGTGAGAGTTTCATAACCCTCCTTGAGAGAGCGTTCTCTCCACTGCTGCTGTGTCAGGTCCTCCTTCCCAGGTCATGCTGGGGCCTGCTGCTTTGTAGCCACCACAGCCCCTTCCTGGATGGGAAAACCTCCTGCCGTCCTGAGGAAGTTGGCGAAGAAGATGAGGAAGGTGTCGTCTTCATCATCGTCTTCTGCTGCCTCTTCCCCTTCTGCTTCCAAGGTCCCTCAACCGAGGAAGAAGAAGGTGGCCTCAACCCCCCCCCCAGAAGTTTTGCACAGGGACTTCTAAGTGTCTGTGTCTCTGGTGAGACAGGTGGGTCTTCCGCTGGTCCTCCTGTTCCTCCGGGAACGGTGCCCGTCTCTCCTTCCTCAGGGAAAAAGACAAGGACCATGGGGGTACCAGCCACCGCTGATACCTCCTCTCCTGGCTCCAGAGGTTCCACCTCTGGACCGGGAACCATCTCGGCCGCTCGCTTGCGAGTGTCACTGATCGTCCGGTACCCGGGGTAAACTTGACGTTCCCACCTGACAGTTACGTGACGAGGCTGGGAAGAGGTCCCCCTGGTCCTGGACTTGGTACCGTGGCGCGTCGAGAGGACGGTGCTCGCTCTCACTGTTAGTGGACACTACCAGTCACCTGACCGTTGCTCCCTCTGGGACCGGACGGCTTGCACGACTGGTAGCAGCTCCCCTGACGTACGAGACCGGCGCCGTCCATGGTTCAGCGTTTCTCCGCAAGGACACCGCTGGTCCAGACCTGCAGCTTGATCGCCACCGCGGGTTGGTGATTGCCTGGTAGGCAGGATAGGAGCGCTCATAGCAGCTCCCCTGATGCACTAGACCAACGCTACTGTCCTTGGTCCAGCGCTTTTCCACAAGGAGACCGCTGGTTCATACTGGCAGCTCGATCACCACCGCGGGTTGGCGATCGCCTGCAGTCCTCCTAGCCTACTGGTTCTGCTAGTAGGCAGGGTAGGAGGGGCAGGTCTCCCTCACCTGTCCCTTCAACCTCCTTGGGCTACACCGGGAGGAACAGGAGTGACCATGATGAATGCGTTTCTTACGGTCCGGCCACATGACTGGTTAGGTCCTGGGACCCGCTCAAGTGGTTGGAGGAGATCGTGGGGGCTGGCGAGGACGATGACGCTTTCCTATACTCTCAGAGTGACCATCACCGCTGTTCACGTGACTGTCCCACTGGACTGCGCACTCAGAGACAGTGTGGCCACCCCTTTCGGTCCTCTTGAGAGGTTTCGGCCTCGACGAGGACTGGGATGTGTCGGTGGATGGTATCGGCTCTCTCATGTCAGTTGCACGCTCGGCCCCACCCAGACGGTGGCGGCAGACGTTTTGCCTACAGTACAAGTTTCGTAACCCTCCTTTGGAAAACTTTTTCTCCAGACAGTAAACGTTTTCCTAGACTCGGAGCGGCCATCACCGCAGGATGATGGCTGCCCGTAACTCTTCTCTGGCTGCTAGTTCCGCTGGCAAGGCGAGCGGAATGTCCAGTCTTCCTCCCCCATTCCCTCTCTTCCTTTGGCTATGCCGGGAGGGGAGACATGAATGGGAGAGATCCTGCAGAGCGTTCTCCGTAGGATTCTGTGTATGGGACTGCATTCCTGGAGGGACCTTCGGGTCCTACCGGACATAAGTCCCCTTCATTGAGGAAGGATCTTGCCCACTCCTCCTTGATTCCTACGGGAATTGGAAGGACCACCTCCCGATGATTGTCTGACAAAATTTGGGGTGGGGTTTCGCCGAGCTCTTAAAATTCTTCAGAATGTCTAGCACTCTCGGAGTGTTTTTGTCTTCTACGATCTGCAAACACTTGGGCAAGACCATGGCCCAGAGTGGACGAGATGGGAATTCCTGATAATTGTTACTATGATAATCAGGAATCTCGCCGAATGCTCGAATTCCTTGGAATTTCTGGCGTCTCAGAAGTGTTTTGGCTTTCCTGTAATTTCCAAACACACTGCCAAGACAGATATTCCCGGTAATTGTTATTACGAACTTGGGAGTCTTGCTAAGCCGTTAATTCCTGGAATTTCTAGCGTTCGAAGGAAGTACTGATGCTGAAGGAAGATTATCTCGGGAGGGGCTCAGCCTGGATGGACCTGACGGTCTCGTCACCTCAGTACGATGTCAACCCCGGGATAGAGAAGAACGGGCAATAGCACTCAGTCCTCCTCGCTTTTTTTCCCTTTACTTCTTGGTTATACCAGAATGAACAAGGAAATAAGAGGAATTCAGTGTAGTTTACTCTTCGTTATTCGAACCCGAGAGACTATGTTTTTGGTTCAATCCTAGGATCTTACCGAACATACGTCAATCCGTTCAGGATGGATAGCACCAAGAGTTTGAATGCCTCTCCAGTGCTACTGTTTTGGGAACATCCAGTTCAGCTTGAAAACATGTTGTATAATGACAAATTACTTTGTCTCATATAAGTAGAGTATCTAGATATTTTACGCTAACTATGAGAAAGACAATTTGCTCTGAAATGAGTTAAATACAGAGAAATAAACTCGTATTCGCCATCAGCTGATTTCCAAACCAAAGCACTGACCGCTTTGTTAGTATTTTATGATACAATATGAGAATACATACAATATTGGATACTGTAATGTATAACTTTTTAAAAGAATCAGAAAAGATGCATATTCATTGTGTATTTATTTAGTAAATATACGTAGCTATCAGCAGCCTGACATCGCTCAACTAGGTATGCTGATGTCAGTCTGAAACTGATTCCCGTTTCGTGTCCATTTTTTTTTTTCCCACTGATATGTCAGTCAGAATGCATTGAAACTCAAAATTGGCTTTTATTAATAAATTACTATTCAGTATACTGAAGGCTAGGCTACTGTATTCGTATATATAGGATATATGTACAATGATATCGTCATCATCGTATAGGCGAGGCTAACTTGTTAAATGTTATTCAATTTCTCTTTATACTGAATCATCATAAGCGAGTGTGCATTGAACCGAGAGAATTAGTTGAAATTGATAGTTAGTATGCCAATTGTAAATTATGCTGTGTAGTGTAGGCTAGGCTACCCTATATGTAAAGATGGTAGTGTAGGCTAGGCTACCCTATATGTAAAGATGGTACTGATTACCCTAGTGTAGGCTAGGCTAGTATAATATTGTTATGTCCAAATTGATTTATGACTGGTTGTTCGTAACCAGTTGCGGTAGTAAGTCGACTGCTACCTGTAATGTAAAAATATATCAGACCTATTCTCATTAACGTTATTTGTAACATAAATATGGTAATTTTTTACTATTGTACGATGGTTGAAATGCAAGCAAGAAGGCAGTTTTTATCGAATTGGTTGTTCACAGCAAATCAGCTGTTTCTGGCTTTATGCGTTTTCCAAAAAAGTAGTATATCATTAACGATACTTTTTGCATTCTCTTTTTGGGATAGATTAAGAGATGGAGGAAAAGGGGTTAGCTTAAAAAAATGGAATAGATAAAGAGGAGGAAAAGATGTTAGTTTATGGTAAAATTTGGTCTTGTAAATTTAACTCGCATGATACTTGAGATACGTGATAAAATCATTTTTTTGAAGGTGAAAATTGGGGGGTTGCATGATATGCGAGATCGTGTGTTATGCGAGTATATATGGTATTCCCATAAAGTATGTTTCAAAATCTGCAAATTTCTAATTCTGCAAGGCCGTGGATCGACTAAATTCTTGCATAATTGTGGACCGTACTGTATCTAGATACTCATTTATGCTAACTAGGAGCAAGAAAATTCACTTAGAATTTAGCTAAATATAGTGAAGTAAACTCGTACGTATTTGCCAATAACCAAACTAAAACATTGACTGCTATGTTAGTATTTTGTTATGCAATAATATGAGAATACATACAATGTTATTGGATGCAGTGAAGTAATGTGTAACTTTTTAGAATATTCATGGAAAAGATGCATATTTATTACATTTATATTTTATAATTATACGTAGCCATCAGCAGCCTGACTACCCTAACATCTCTCCATTAGGTATGCTGATGAATCTTGATTCTCATTTCGTATCGAGTTTTTTTTAATACTGAATTATCGTAGTCAGAATGCATTGAACCCCATAATTGGCTTATATTGATAATTACTATACCGCAAATGTGTAGGCTACTGAATTCACATGTCTTTGTACTGAATTATCATAAGCCATTATGCACTGAACCTAGAGAATTAGCTGAAATTAATACTTACCATACAGTATATGTATAAAGTATACTGTGCAGTGTAGGCTGGGCTACCCTGTATGTAAAGATGATACTGATTACCCTAGTGTAGGATAGGGTGTATTTGAGATGAAGATTTTTCCTACAAATGATGGGTTTTTTGGGGACCTAACCACATTTTAAATAAGATAATACCTGTAATGAATTTATTTCAAGCTCTACGATGCCGGCCAAACGTTCTGCACCTCCTAAGGCATTTGGCACTGAAACCAATTGCCAGAGGAAGAGGCTTACCATTGCAGAAAAGGTGAAACTCCTTGACATGATCAAGGAAGGGAGAAGCTATTCTGCTGTAGGCCGCTAGTACGGCATCAATGAATCTTCGGTTCGCTACATAAAAAAGTGACGAAAAGAGTATATGGAAAACAGCAGCATTGTCTTTTAATAAAACTACGAAGAGGGTGGTAACTTCCCGTAATAAAGCCATTGTGAATATGGAGTCTGCATTTGCCTTGTGGATCAGTGACTGCAGGAAGAAGAATAACTTGCTGGATACCAACATCATCTGCACGAAGGCCAAGAAACTGTACAAAACTTTAGCTGAAAGAGTGACATTTGCTGTGATAAGGACCAGGACAGCGTTGACAGTGATGATGATGATGACCCAGAAGCAGGACCATCAAGTGCTTCTCCCACCAGTCCAACCACATTTGGTGCCAGCAAGGGCTGTGGTTGGATTTAAGAACGTTTCTCAGCATGGAGAAGCTGCATCTGTGGATAAAGCTGGAGTTGAACCGTGGCGAAACATTTGCTCTCCTTCAACATATTGAGATCTTTCACCTTCTGGTCAAGATTATTATGGTCTTCTTTCTCTTAGGCTCTTGTCCAGAAGCCGTAAAAGGAGTAGGGTGCTTTTTACAGGCCAATTTGGGCTTCATTCACACTAATATTTATTGATACATAAAACATAGCTTCGCAATTACGTTTGCATACATCAGTAACTTTCTATGCAGTGAGGTTGGTGAAGTAGAGATGCATGATACCTACAACTCCATCTTTGCTAGATGGGACTCTGGTTTCAACCAATCAACGCCAAGTGTACAACCAATAAGTGACAAAGAAAATGAATGCCACTGTACATATGACAGACAATAGTGTGTCTAGTATAATTTTGTTTGGGTACTGCTCTAAGAAGACGTCACACCATCATAAGAGTTGTTTTTATTTGCGGAAAGTTGGCTTGGGTGAAGCATCTTTCAAGAAAAACCAATTATGTTATTGAAATTTTGTTTACATCAACTTATTACAGAAATGTAATACAGGCAGTCCCCGGTTATTGTGGTGGGGGGGGGGGGGGGTTTGTTTGTTCTCTGCAGGTTGGTGATAAGTGAAAACCGCCATTAATCGAAATTTGGCCATTTGTGGCACATATGGTGTTGATAACTGGTTAATGGTCCCTCTCTTAGGTATGTTATGGTGCCGATAACTGAAACTCAGCCCGTTATGGTGCCGTAAATTGCCGATTTTATGGCGCTAGACAAGTACCATTAAACTGGATCGCCATTAACCGAGTTTGTTGATAACCGGGGACTGCTTGTGTTTGATAATCAATTGTTTTCCTAAAAAAATTATTTAGTCACAAAAATATACTTTGTACATAAGCATGAAAATACTAAAAATCTGTACCCTGCTATTCCCATTGTCTTGCATAAAGTATCATTGTAAAACACTTTATGTACATGCGTATCATATTTAGACTGCTTCTCTAAGGCTTCTGCAAAGCTCCCAAGCATCAGAGGCACATGCAGCTAATGACAAATAAGGAGAAAATGATTGTCATGTTAACCCTCTTACGCCGAAGCCCTAAAAATCAAAACCTCTCCTGTATGCCGGCGCCGGTTTGGAGTGAGCGCGGAAGCGGAAAAAATAATTTTTTCAAAAAATCACAGCGCGCTTAGTTTTGAAGATTAAGAGTTCATTTTTGGCTCATTTTTTTTTCATTGCCTGAAGTTTAGTATGCAATCATCAGAAATGAAAAATAATATCATTATCATATGTAAATAATGCGATATATAGTAGCGAAAAAAAAAATTCATAGATAATTGTATTCAAATCACGCTGTGCAAAAAGCAGTCAAAGCTAACCAGTTACTTTTTTTTTCGTTGTATTGTACACTAAATTGCAATCCTTTTGATATATAATACATTGTAAAACAATAAAAGCAACACCGGAAAAATATTATCACAAAATGATGTACGAATTCGTAACGCGCGGACGTAAAAAAATGTTATTTTCAAAAATTCACCGTAATTCTAAATATTGTTCTAGAGACTTCCAATTTGTTTCAAAATTAAGACAAATGATTGAATATTACGATACTGTAAGAGTTTTAGATTAGAATTGCAGATTTCGACCATTTCAGACGAGTTAAATTTGACCGAATGTCAAAATTTTTATATATATTTTTATTTATATGCACATATTTCGGAGATGGAAAAAGCTACAACCTTCAATTTTTTTTATTGTATTCTTCATGAATTTGCGCACATTTTGATATATGAACTCTATAAAAAGGCTAATATGAAAAGGAGCAAATATTAGGATAATGCGATGTACGTATTTCGGAGACTTGCGGCCACCAATCGGCGCGCGGAGTGAAGGTAAATAAATTTTTCAAAAATTCACCATAAATCACAATATTGTTTTAGAGACTTCAAATTTGTTTCAAAATGAAGAAAAATAACGGAATATTACTAGGCCGTAAGAGTTTTAGCTTACAATTGCGTTTTTCAACTATTTCGGTAGAGTCAAATTTGACCGAACGTGGTTTTTTTTTCTATTTATCGTGATTTATATGCAAATATTTCAAAAAAGAGAAAAGCTACAACCTTCAATCATTTTTAGTTGTATTCTACATGAAATTGCGCACATTTTCATATATAAAACTTTATGTAACAGCTAATTTTAAATGGTGCAAACATTTCGACAATCGCACAAAAAAATTCTGATTTTTTTCGGAAGAGTTACCGCGCGAACGTAAGGAAAATGTTTTTTTTTTTTTTTCATAAATTCACCATAAATCAAAATATTGTGCTAGAGACTTCCAAGTCGTTGCAAAATGAAGGTAAATGATTGAATATTACTAGAATATAAGAGTTTTAGCTTACAATTGCGTTTTTCGACCATTTCGGTAGTCAAAGTTGACCGAAAGTTGAAATTTTTGCACTTAACGCTATTTATATGAAAATATTTTGAAACTGATAAAAGCTACAACATGGGTTGTTTTTTGTTGTATTGTGCATGAAATTGCGCACATTTCCATATATAAAACTTTATGTAACGGCAAATTTAAAAGGGTGCAAACATTAGGACAATCGCACGAAAAAATTTATCGGAAGAGTTATCGCACGAACGTAAGGAAAATTTTTTTTCATAAATTCACTATAAATTGAAATATTGTGCTAGAGACGTCCAATTTGTTGCAAAATGATGACAAATGATTGAATATTAATATAATATAAGAATTTTAGCTTACAATTGCGTTTCTCGACCATTTCTGTAGAGTCAAAGTTGACCAAAGGTTGAAATTTTTGCACATCGTTATTTATATGAAAATATTTCAAAACTGATAAAAGCTACAATCATGAGTATTTTTTTTTTGTATTTTACATGAAATTGCACACATGTTCATATATAATACTTCATGTAAAGGCTAATTTAAAATGGTGCAAAAATTATGTCAAAGTGACGAAATAATTTCCGATATGTGTCACTGATACTTTTTAGTGCGATAAGAAAGAAATTCGCGCTTGCGCGCCTGCGTAGCGATTGTAAACAAAACAACGCCTTGATCCGTGAACTCCCAGCATCCCCCAAGGCGCGTGATACAAAAGTTTTCGGTTGGTAGGCCTATAAGTATTTTTCCACGAATTTTTAAAAAAACTTTTTTGAGCCGACGTATGATACGTCCAATCGGCATACGGGAGACATTTTGACTCGACGTTTAATACGTCCAATCGGCGTAAGAGGGTTAAGAGAGGGCAAAAGTCAAGGAACTCTCCTCCTGCTTTATTACTGCTATCCCATCAACAGACCAGTCCTTTGAAAAATTTAGTGGGCTCTACAATTTGATCAGGGATGTTAGGGATAAGAATAAAGAAAGGGCCATAACTTTCATCAAAGCTATTAATGAAATAGTGAAGCCCTATTATACCTTGTTTGCGCTGATGTACAATTGTCTCAAGAAGGTGGTGCTTCCCGAAATCCCTGATGAAGTGCCTCCTGAAGAAGGTGAAAAGTTGCCCTCACAAGATATGTAACTCCTCTACTTTGCTGTCATTCATCAGGCTCCACAGCTATAATATCATCATATTAATATTATAATATTTAATGTCATAATGTACAGTAAATAACATGAAAATACAGAATATTGCTGTACGGAAAAATTTGCATCTGTGAAGGGGAGAGCCCCGCAAATAATTTTATAGATACGTTCCACAGAGAAACCTTTGAATGAGCAAGTCCTCCCGCAAATTTTTTTTAGATAGGTTCCAAAGAGAAATCTTTGAATGAGTGAGTCCGTGAATCCCAAGAACGCAATAAAGGAGGTTGGGGGCCCTTCACTGTATGCTTTCTCATTATTGTATTTCATGCATAGGATCATACATTTTTCTAGATATAATGTCTTTCAATAAATGTATGATGAAACATTGTAAAATTATTGTTTTTTCCACCAAATATCCTAGTAAAATAGGGGTGCGTCTTACACGTAGGTAAATGTGCTTTTAGTCAATAAAATAATGTAATTTGTGAGAAATGGATGTATTTCCCACTGAAAAAGCCGTGAATAGGTGAAGCCACAAATCCAGAATTCCAAAAGAGGGGTTGGAGGAAGGACCACTGAATTTTGGGTTGAGTTTTTTACCCGGAGCTCTGATAGTGGTGTGGTGTATCGGACGACTACTGCTACAGCTACAGTTGGTTGTGTAGGGTCACTCGACGGAGGGGGCCCAGGTGGAGGTCCAAGGTTGGTAAGGTGGGGGTGGCTGCAACTTGGAGGTGGTAATTTTTGAGAGTAGGACCTCTCTCACAAGGTCCAAGGTAGTTTCTGCGTGGCTGTCTGTGGCAGGAGTTGTAACCAACTGGTGTAGATGTGCGATGGCCATTTCTGTCCCTACGTTGTCTTGGAATTTCTTAGCTATGATGGTGGGCAGCATGTTGAACATTGACCTTAGTTGGGCCTCCAGCACTCCGTAAGTGATAGTGATCTGTTGGTTGGTGCACTCTACAGTTAGAAAATGTCATCTAGCAGGAACTTGAGGATGGTGTCAGGTTTGCGGGATGAGGAGATCATCTTAGACCTGAAGATGGTCTCCGCTCTAAAGAACCGGCCTCTGGGTTGTGGAGGGTGGTAGGCAGATGCTTGCTGCTGTGGCATTGCCATTGAATGGGCTTGTGTTGGAGGTGTTGGTTATCTTCAGGATCACCAGTGTACTAGGGAGCAGGTAAGAGGCAGTCAAGGTACAGGCGGGCCGCGGTTAATGGCGCAATCGCTCAGCGGCGAATTGGTTTTACAGCTGTTGTCAAAAATATTAATTAAAAAAAAAAGGGGGGGGGCATTTTGAGGTATTTTTACGGCACAATTTTCGGTCAACAGTGCCGCTAGCGCCATTATCTCTAATGAGTACATACATTTGTAGAAATACCGTTCTGCCCTTAAAGGTTATGCAAATGATATTAAAAAAGTTATAGAGAGTTATTACATAGGTATTAGGGTAAAATACATGCATCTGACACTGTTCCATGCCAAAAACATAGAGTTGAATGAGTACAAATTTAGCTTTGGATGTGTCGATTTATAAATGTTCATGCTTTTATGTTTAAAAGTGGTTGAAAATGCATTACGGTTAGGGTATTTTTATTTCTGCACAGAAATATGATACAAAGGCAGCTTTTGAAACTGCCCTTCAAATTATTAAATACGATGTTTTTTCATGTTCATTCTTGTATGCCGCCATCTGCCGCTCTTCCGAAAATATCGATTTAAAAAAAAAGTGCAAATTTAGCAATCGATGTGTCGATTTTATAAATGTTCATGCTTTTATGTTTAAAATGTGTATGAAAATGTATTACGAATAGGGTATTTTTATTTCTGCGCGAAATATGATACTAAGGCAGCTATTTGAAACTGCCCTTCACGTTATCAAATACGATGTTTTTTCATGTTCATTCTTGTAAGCCGCCACCTGCTGCTCTTCCGAAAATATCGAGTTAGAAAGAGTGCAAATTTAGTGACCGATGTGTCGATTTTATAAATGTTCATGCTTAAATGTTTAAAATGTGTATGAAAATATATTATGATAGGGTATTTTTATTTTTGTACATAAATATGATACAAATTAACCCTTTAACGCTGAAGGGGTATAATAAAAATCATCTCCCGTATGCTGAGGGGGTCTCGGAGTGAGCGCCAAAGCGGAAAAAATATTTTTTTCAAAAAATCACAGCGCACTTAGATTTCAAGATTAAGAGTTCATTTTTGGCTCCTTTTTTTGTCATTGCCTAAGTTTAGTATGCAACCACCAGAAATGAAAAAAATATTATGTATAAATAATGCGATATATGATTGTGCGGAAACAAAATTTCATATATAATTGTATTCAAATCATGCTGTGAGCAAAACGGTTAAAGCTAGAGTTAATTTTTTTTTTGTTGTATTGTACACTAAATTGTGATCATTTTGGTACATAACACATTGTAAAACAATCAAAGCAACACAGAGAAAATATTATCACAAAATGATGCATGAATTCGTAACGTGCGGACATAAAAAAGATTTTTTTTTTTTTTTCAAAAATTCACCATAAATCTAAATATTGTTCTAGAGACTTCCAATTTGTTTCAAACGAAGATAATTGATTGAATATTACTATACTGTAAGAGTTTTAGCTTACATTTGCAGTTTTTGACCATTTCAGACGAGTTAAAGCTGACCGAATGTAGAATTTTTAAAAAAATTTTTTATATGCAAATATTTCAAAAATGATAAAAGTTACAACCTTCAATTATATTTTGTTGTATTCTACATGAAATTTCACACATTTTCATATATAAAACTCTATGAAACGCCTAATATGAAATGGAGCAAATATTACGAGAATGTGACTTGCGCTTTTCGGTGATTTGCGGCGGAGAATCCGCGTGCGGATGGAAGGAAAGTTTTTTTAAAATTCACCATAAATCTGAATATTGTGCTATAGACTTGAAATTTGTTTCAAATTGAAGATAAATGACTGAATATTACTAGACTGTAAGATTTTTAGCTTACAATTACGTTTTTCGACCATTTCGGTAGAGTCAAAGTTGACCGAATGTGGTTTTTTTTTTCTATTTATCGTGATTTATATGCAAATATTTCAAAAAGGAGAAAAGCTACAACCTTCAATTATTTTGTATTGTATTCTACATGAAAGTGCGCACATTTTCATATTACAAACATTACGACAATCGTACGAAAAATTTCTGATTTTTTTCGGAAGAGTTACCGCGTGGACGTAAGGAAAAATTTTTTTTTTCATAAAGTCGCCATAGATCAAAATATTGTGCTAGAGACTTCAATTTTGTTGCAAAATGAAGGTAAATGATTGAATATTACTAGAATATAAGAGTTTTAGCTTACAATTGCGTTTTTCGACCAATTCGGTAGAGTCAAAGTTGACCGAAGGTTGAAATTTTGACACAACGTTATTTATATGAAAATATTTCAAAACTGATAAAAGCTACAACCATGGGTTATTTTTAGTTGTATTGTGCCTAAAATTGCGCACATTTCCATATATAAAACTTTATGTAACGGCTAATTTAAAATGGTGCAAACATTACGACAATCGCACGAAAAAATTTATCGGAAGAGTTACTGCGTGGACGTAAGGAAAAGTTTTTTTTCATAAATTCACTGAAATTGCGCACATTTTCATATGTAATACTCCACGTAACGGCTAATTTAAAATGGTGCAAAAATGATGTCTAAGTGTCAAAATAATTTCTGAGATGTGTCACTGATACTTTTTAGTGCGATAAGAAAGAAATTCGCACTTGCGCGCCTGTGTAACGATTGTAAATAAAACAACGCCTTGATCCGTGAGCTCCCAGCATCCCCCAAGGCGCGTGATTCAAAAGTTTTCGGCTGGTAGGCCTATAATTATTTTTCCGCGAATTTTTAAAGAAACTTTTTTTATCGATGTACCATACGTCCAATCGGCACCCGACAGACAATTTATGTCAACGTTTAATACGTCCAATCGGCGTTAAAGGGTTAAGGCAGCTTTTGTAACTACCCTTCACGTTGTCAGAGGATGTTTTTCATGTTTGTTCTTGTCCGCCACTGTTCCGAAAAATGCCTGGTGTTCTGTTATTAATTATGCATCTTTTCCATAAATCCTTTAAAAAGTTATACGTACATTACTTCACTGTATCCAATATATTGTATGTATTCTCATATTATTGTATTATAAAATACTACGGCAAATCTAAGCCAGTATTCCATGGAGCGGCCAATGTTTTGGTTTGAAATCAGCTGATGGCAAATATGAGTTTGTTTCGCTTTGTTTCACCATATTTAACGCAATTCTGAGCAAATTTTCTTGCTTCTAGTTAGCATAAACGAATATCTAGATACTTGACTTATATGAGACAAGGTTATTTTTCCTTATACGACGTGTTTTCAGGTGGAAATATGAATTGAATATGTCTCATTGTGATTGTAAACTCATTTTTTTCTGTTAACAGATTACGTTGGCGGCATGTTTATTGCGTAAAAAAATTATGGGATTCCATTCGCAATTTTCCTTTATATCATCGTAATACAAACTTTACGTTATTTATCTTATATCGGTGTGAAACCAACATTAAATGTGTTCTTTCAAGCACAGTAGTTTTGATTAAAATGATTTTATCTATTTTATCTAGGGTTGTGTTTGATGACATACGTTTACTGGAGTTTTATCCTTGTTTCCAATGCACAATAATAGTCATAAGCAACTTGAACACTTTTCTCAGCTTCAGTTATAACTAGGTTTAAATTTATCAGTATATTTCCTGATTGATCTTTGATCTATATTGATCTTTGATCTATAGCGAATAAAGTTATTACATTAAGATATCTCGGTTCTATTCTACACAGCATCATTTATAACAACTACGGTAATAGTGTACAGGCGGTCCCCGGGTTACGACGGTTCCGGCTTACGACGTTCCGAGGTTACAACGCTTTTTCTTAAATATTCAATGGAAAAATCCTTCCTGGGTTACGACGCTTGTTCCGAGGTTACGACGCTGACGCTTCCGACGCTCCGAGTTAACGACGCTTTTAAAAAACGCATACTATGATAAAAATCCTTTATAGTTTAGCACAGTATATTAATAAAAATAAGTTTCTGGTTGGATTACAACAAAAATTTTGAGATTATGATGATTTTCGACACTTTTTATGTTGTATTTTTCTATGTTTTTTAGTGACGCCTCATATGCGGAACTAGTTTCCGAGCGAATGAATACATACTAGTTTACATATAACAGTCCAAAAGCGCAAATAATGAAAAAATCATTGCTTGTTTCCAGTAATTATAACAAAACTAAGTTTCTGGTTAGATTACAACGCAAATTCCAAGTATCCAAAGAGAGACATTATCCAGTAATTTGATCAGAGAGCGAGAGAGAGAGAGAGTAGAGAGAGAGAGGAGAGAGAGAGAGAGAGAGAGTAGGAGGCGTCTTCCGACGCTCCGAGTTAAGGACAGAGAAGTGTTCGTTTCGTTAAACGGCCTCTGACTCATGCCAGTAAATGTTTTGTTGATACTAATAATATAAGCCTATTTAAAGATACGTTTAATTAGTCTATATGATACGTAAATAGTAATCAACTGTTCTTGTAGCCCTCAATATTTGGCAAAATCGAAGTATCCAAAGAGAGACATTATCCATACGTTTTAATTGATCAGAGAGAGAGGAGAGAGAGAGAGAGAGAGAGAGAGAGAGAGAGAGAGAGATGAGAGAGAGAGAGAGAGAGGAAGACGCTTTGGCAACAATGGTCTCGGGGGTTTTTATAGCTTCCTTCTGCTTGATGATCGTGGATATTGTAGAAGGATTTCGACGATACTCGTTTGCCAAATCGACGATACGAACGCCACGTTCATGCTTTGCTATAATTTCATGTTTTGCTTCCATCGAAATAATTTTCTTGGGGGTTTTCTTATCACCTGCTTTGTCTTTAGCTTTGAGACCCATGGTTAATAATAAAATAGACAAAATAACACGAAAAATAGGCGCAAATACAACGAACTAAACAACGACGTGTTAACATGCAGCACCAACAAACAAACAGACTGAACGCCATTTATCGGTCGCCTATACAACTAACACTCATCGCAAAATCGTATCTCAAATATTTCGTTGTATATCAAGCTTGTATTTTCGCAAATTTTCTGTTATATCTCAAAACATTCGTATATTAGGGCAATCGTATGTCAAGTTTCCAATGTAATTTGATCAGAGAGAGAGAGAGAGAGAGAGGAAGAGAGAGATAGAGAGCGAGAGAGAGAGAGAGAGAGAGAGAGAGAGAGAGAGAGAGAGAGAGAGAGACGCTTTGGCAACAATGGTCTAGGGGATTGACGTAACGTTTATTTTCTGAACAGATAGGACAGAGAAGTGTTCGTTTCATTAAACGGCCTCTGACTCATGGCAGGAAATGTTTTGTTGATACTAATATATAAGCCTATTTAAAGATACATTTACTTTAATTAGTCTATATGATACGTAAATAGTAATCAGCTGTTCTTGTAGCCCTCAAGATTTTGCAAAATCACTCCAGGTTGTACATAAAACTTCAAGAATGTAGTGTCACCAGAGGATTACAATAGTTTTTACCTTCAAGAACCAGCATTCTTTTATGAAAATAACTCCAGGTTGTACATAAAACTACAGGAAACAACATGTAGTGTAACCAAAGGATTACAAGTAAGGTTTTTATAACTTTTTATTAGTTTAAGACATATTTCCAAGCGTCGTTCCGGCTTACGACGATTTTCGGCTTACGACGCGTCTCAAGAACGGAACCCCCGTCGTAACCCGGGGACTGCCTGTACTATAGTACGCTGATTGAGATGCAAGCCAAACGGATGTTATCGAATTCGGTTGTACATTATAAAAAATAAAAAAAAAAAAAAAACCCTTCGGTTGTTCATGGCTGTGCAAGTTTACGTAACGAGTATAACGTTAAAACCATACTTTCATAATTCTCTTTTACTGTTTTTTAACTTCTGTAACTAGAAGATGGGATAAAGTTAGGCTATTGTAATTTGGTCTCTCATGAAATCGGATTATCGTAAGACGAATTATCGTAACTTGAACACTACAGCTACCTGTACTCTTTACTTATAAAACCTTATTATATCTTTACATACCTTATACACCCAAAGGATTAAGCTAGGATTTTTTCACTTTACAGTATTTATAATACTTTAATGTACTGTACAGTAAATTCCATAGTACTATACTGCATAAATTTAATTTTACTTATTGCGCCATTGCAGGGTTACGGCGCCGTTTGACTGGTCAGGGTGCTGTTAACTGGTCTAGAATTTCAAAAGAAGGTGTGCGGAGGCCGTGGGCTTTACAATTGCTTAGCGTCAAAAGTCACTTTGGCGTCGGCGGCCAGTTCTGTTCAGCGTCAAAAGTCACTTAGTGTCGGCGGCCAGGAACGGAACCCCTGCCGCTAACCGAGGGCCGCCTGTATTCTAAATTGTTGACACAATCCCTGACAGATCAAGAACTTTTGTGAGGGGAAAGTGGTGTTTGACGTTACAAGATGCCATCTATGTATTAGTAGTCAGGTGAATTCTATATAAAAATTAGGAAGATGTTTCAAATACAGGCGGCCCTTGGTTAGCGGCAGAGGTTCCGTTCCTGGCCGCCAACGCCAAGCGATTTTTGACGCTGAGCGATTTTAAAGCCTACGGCCACCGCACACCTTCTTTCGAAACTCTAGACCAGTCAAAGGCACCGTAATCCCACAACGGCACAATAAGTAAAATTATATTTATGCAGTGTAGTACTATAGAATTTACTGTACAGTACTTTTGGGTGTCTAGAGTATGTAAAGATATAAAAAAGTTTATACAGTGTACAGGTAGCTGTAGTGTTCAGGTTACGATCATTAGTCTTACGATAGTCCGATTTTATGAGAGATCAAATTACAATGGCCTAACTTTATCCATCTTCTAGTTACATAAGTTCAATAACAGCAAAAGAGAATGATGAAAGTATGGTTTTAACGTTATACTCGTTGCGTGAACGTGTACAGCCATGAGCAACCGAACGAGAAACGACTTTTTTTTTTTTTTCTAAGTACAACCGAACTGGATAACATCCGTTTGGCTTGTATTTCAATCATTGTACTACAGTACAGCATTACCGTAGTTGTTATAAATGTCGTTATGTATAGAATAGAACTGAGATATCTTAATGTAATAATTTTATTCGCTATAGATCAGAGATCAATATAGATTAAAGATCAATCGGGAAATATACTGTTAAATTTAAACCTAGTTATAACTGAAGCTGAGAAAACTGTTCAAGCTGCTAATGACTATTATCGTACATCGGCAACAAGGATAAAACTGCAGTAA
This sequence comes from Macrobrachium nipponense, assembly GCF_015104395.2. Lineage (NCBI taxonomy): Eukaryota > Metazoa > Arthropoda > Malacostraca > Decapoda > Palaemonidae > Macrobrachium > Macrobrachium nipponense. The sequence goes on from NC_061087.1 coordinate 2,387,818, forward strand.
ACGTATGCCATCAAACACAACCGTAGATAAATTGGGATAAAATAATTTTAATCAAAACTATTGTGCTTGAAAGAACACATTTTACTGTTGGTTTCACACCGATATAAGATAAATAACGTAAAGTTCGTATTACGATGATATAAAGGATTATTGCGAACGGAATCACGTAATTTTTTACGCAATAAACGTAATATGTTAACGAAAAAAAAAAGTAGTTCACATTCACAAAGAGACATATTCAATAAATATTTCCACCTAAAAACAGGCTGTATAAGGAAAAATAACTTTGTCTCATATAAGTCAAGTATCTAGATATTTGTTTATGCTAACTAAGAAGCAAGAGCATTCGCTCAGAATTGTGTTATGGTGAAACAAACTCGTATTCATCAGCTGATTTCAAACCACAACATTGGCCGCTCCGCGGAATACGGGCTTTAATTTGCCGTAGTATTTTAAAATACAATAATATGAGAATACATACAATATTCTTGGATACAGTGAAATAATGTATAACTTTTTAAAGGATTTATGGAAGAGATACATAATTAATAAAATAACTATGCATTTTTCGGAACTGACGGACAAGAACGAACATGAAAAAACATCCCCTGACAACGTGGAGCGTAGTTACAAAGGCTGCCTTAATTTGTATCTTATTTCTGTACAAAAAAGAAAATACCTTTACGTAATACATTTTCATACACATTTTAAACATAAAAGCATAAACATTTAAAAAATCTACACATCGATCGCTAAATTTGCACTCTTTTTAACTATATTTTTGGAAGAGCGGCAGACGGCGGCATACAAGAATGAATGTGAAAAAACATCGTATTCGATAACTTGAAGGGCAGTTTCAAAAGCTGCCTTTTTATCATATTTCTGCACAGAAATAAAAATACCCTATTCGTAATACATTTTCATACACATTTTAAACATAAAAGCATAATCATTTATAAAATCAACACATCGATCGCTAATTTGCACTTTTTTTAAATCTATATTTTCGGAAGAGCAGCAGGCAGCGGCTCACAAGAAAGAACATGAAAAAACATTGTACGTATTTGTTAACATGAAGGGCAGTTTCAAAAGCTGCCTTTGTATCATATTTCTGTACAGAAATAAAAATGCCTTTCACGTAATACATTTTCATACACATTTTAAACAAAAGCATGAACATTTATAAATCAACACATAGCTAAATTTGCACTTATGTAACTCAATATTTTCGGCATAGAACAGCGTCAGAGGCATATGTATTACCCTAATACCTACGTAATAACTCTCCATAAAATTAGTTAATATAATTTGCATAACCTTTATGGTCTGAACGGCATTTCTACAAATGTATGAACTTGTTAGACAAAGGCGCTAGCGGCGCTGTTAACTGAAAATTGTGCCGTAAAGATATCTTTAAAATGCCTTATTTTTTTAATGAATATTTTTGACGACCGCCGTAAAACCGATTCGCCATTGAGTGATTGCGCCATTAACCGTGGGCCACCTGTACATGCGGTTGGAAAGCTTGCAGCATCTGACATATGTTAGTAATTAGTTTAATAATGACACGTAAAACTTCGTTTTGAACAATGACATAAATGAATCAGGAGTGCTGGATCTGTTTCTTGGGAGTCCTTTGTGTGTCTTGTAGATTTCTGTTTAAAATGAGGATGCCCAGAGGGTGTTGGCGACTGGCCGAGACCTCATAAGCCCGTTATTCACAGTTGCAAAACTATGTAGATGTCTTTTATAGAAAAAAAAAGATTATTCAAATGTTTGTCCTGAGTAGAATGTTTGTTACAAGCTCGTCATTCATGTGCTTGTATTTTTATAATTTTTTTATCACAGTAAGCATATAGTATGAGAAACATTGGTTTCAGCCAATTGAGGAGTGATATACTGTATACAAAAAGTAGATTTTAATTTGTTATCATTTACAGTTTCTCTGAGAATACTGATCCATTTGAAATGATTGGGTAAGTATTTAAGGATGGAAAGTATGTTTTCTCAGAAATTAAAATGCATTTTGCATATCATTCTTGTCTCCCTTTTATATTTATTTATTTTTTCTTTTGTCTAGCTCCAGCGAGAACATGCTGCATGTCAGGGAGTGAGGATTTGTGTTGTGGATAATTTTCAAGGAGAAGAAAATGACATAATTCTCTTGTCATTAGTAAGAAGTAATGCTGAAGGAAAAGTTGGATTCCTTCGCACTGACAATAGGATATGTGTATCCCTGTCAAGAGCAAAACAGGGTCTGTATATCACAGGAAACATGGATTTATTAAGTGGTTCGAGTGAGTTGTGGAAGAAAATTCGAAGTGATCTTATCAGAGATAAAAGTTTTGGCAGTACACTTACATTGAAATGCAGAAATCATCCTCATGAAATAATAACCATAGCAAGAGGTTCAGATTTTGCAAGTAAATCCCCAGAAGGAGGATGCTTGCGAACATGCAATAAAGAATTGCCGAACTGCACTCATTCTTGTCCAAGGGTCTGTCACCTAGATGATGAAGACCATAAGTTGTATAAATGCAGGGTACCATGTCCTAAGATATTGTGTGACCAAAATCATAGTTGTCCAAAAATGTGTTTTGAAAAATGTACTCCATGCACAGTCATGTTGGAAAAAGTCTGCCCCTGTGGTCATACAAATGCAATGCCATGCTATTTGGATCCAGAAAAGTTCCAGTGTCAGCAGAAAGTGGTAAAAGTTTTAGATAACTGTCAGCATTCAGTGAAAATGCCATGTTATCATGACACCAAGAGTTTTCTTTGTCCCATGCTTTGTGATACAAGACTTGATTGTGGACATCAGTGCAGATTACATTGTCATCGAACCAAGGATCCGGACCATCTGAATTATGATTGCAAACAGAGGTGTACAAAATTGAATGATGGATGCACACAAAACCATCCATGTCAGAGATATTGTTATGAAGATTGTGGCAAATGCATTCTTGAAGTTACTAAAGCATTGCCTTGTGGACATGAGGCACAGAATGTGGAATGTCATTCCCCTCCAGAGTCAGTTAAATGTAGAATGAAATGCAAAAAGACTTTACCTTGTGGTCATGCATGTAAAAAATTGTGCTATATGAATTGTGATCCTTGCCCAGTGAAAGTAAAGAAAACAGTGCCAATGTGTGGCCACGATGTTGTGGTATGTATTGATGGTTTACTGAGATGGTTATCTTCATGTGAAACATTTGTGTTATAATGGAGCTCATTGTTGGCACACATGCTTATTTCCAGTTCAATGGCTATAGTGTTTATTAATTTTTTTTCCAATCTTTAGGTTGAATGTGGTGTACCTCCATCATTAGACATGTGTGATGGGAACTGCACAAAGACTCTTCCATGTGGCCATAAATGTCTAGAGAAATGCAATTCTCCTTGCACGAAAAAATGCAAGGAATTGGTTGTTACTAGTGAAAAGTGTCCGAAGAATCATCAGATTAAGATGCCTTGTCATTTGGTAAATGAAGGTATGAATTCTTTTTCCTCAGATTCATTTTACTTCCATTTTTACTCATTCAGATGTTCCACTTAACATTTGCTTAGCATGTGAAATTGCATTTCTAATTTGATACTATGCACTTCAAGTACTATATAATAATCTTGATTACTAGTATATAATAATCTTTAATATGGCCTTTGCAAGCCTTGGTGTGGGAGAGGGAATTCTAAAGCTCTCAGTAGATCACACCCAAAGCACATATGGACATAACATTTTTCTCTATTTCTCTCTCTGATTATATCATTCATAGTATAAAACTGTTAATGATGTCATTTTAAAACAGTATTATATATTGTAAAGGTTCACAATCTCTCATCTGTTGTAATTCTTAAAATGGAAAAGCTCTAAAAACCAAAATATTTTTTGGAGAAAAGTAATCATTTGCAAAAGTCAAACAGTACAAACATAATTATACTACAGGCAGGCCCGGTTACCGTTGGGATTAGTTACCAGCATTTCAGTTTTATGGCGCTTGTCCAATACATTCATAACTGGGACTTACCCTCGTTAGGGTTTATAGCACCGTTGACTGGTTATCGGGTTGGTAGCCTTAGCTCAGAGAGACCCTCATAAAGTAGTACAAGCAATGAATATGCATATTTTCCTTGGCTCTTTTATTATGCTTTACTTCCCTGTATCCAATAATACTGTATGTAGTCTCATATTACTATTGTATTATAATAAAATACAAATAAAGCAATCAATGGTTTGGTTTGGAAAAATCAGCTGAGGGTGGAAGTAAATTTATTTTGGTGTATGTATTTAACTCTTATGTGAAGTGATTTTCTTGCTTCTGGTTAGTGTAAAGAAATTTCTATAAACTGTGTATGTGGGACAAGGTTATTAAAATTGAAATATGTCTTAAATATTTCTTTTGAACTAGATTTTTTTTTTTTTTTTTTTTTTTTTTATTTTTTTTTTTTTTTTTTTTTTTTTCATTATAGATGGTGCCATTGTCTGGTTATTGGAGGCTTAGCTTAAGCACCCTAATACCCTCATAAAATACAAACATAATGAATGTGCATCTTTTCCTTGGCTCATTTAAGAGTTATACTTTACTTCACTGTATCCAATAATACTGTAAGTAGTCTCATACTTATTACCATCGTATTATATAAACAAAGCGATTAGATTTTTGGTTTGGAATATTCCGAGCGATTTTCTTGCTTCTATTAGCGTATTAATCTCTTGAAACTAGTTGTATGGGACAATGTTTTTTTTTTTATATCGAGACGGGTATTGTCCTCTTTCCCACCGTTATGGGGTCAATTGCTTGATTTGCCTTCTCCACTGCCTTCCTCACAACATCAGGCATGCTTTATTCTTGGCAAAGGGGTTCTTACGACCTCTTGCCCTTGCAGTCATCAACCACAGTTATTGGCGGTGAGCCTCACCGGTGACTAAAAAGTCCACTTGCAAGGCAGTAGTTTCCAGTTATTGGCGTAGGGCCTAGAGTTTTACTAGAGAGGAAGACTGCGGGGCAGCAACTGTCTTTGTAGTTGCCTTTTACGACACGCAGGACCTACGGTGAAAATATTCTTGCACCCCTACCACAAAGGTGAAGCCTAGCCTTGTATATAATGTACTAAAAAAGGAAAACTGCACATTAAGCATATCCTCAAGTAATCTACCAAAAATACATTGCTCACCATACATGATAATATATGTACAAAAATCATGCTTTGGGAAAAATTTTAAGGATAACATTCACAAGATCAGATGTTACATGAGTACATACATAAATTATTATTATTATTATTATTATTATTATTATTATTATTATTATTGTTATTATATTATTATTATTATTATTATTATTATTATTATTATTATTATTATTATTATATTATTATTATTATTATTATTATTATTATTATTATTATTATACATGCTTGTGTAAATATTTCGGAACAACCTTCAGTTCGATAAAAAAATAACTAGTTACTCCGAGGGTTTTAGATAAGGGATTGTGAACCCATAATTTATTTAAAAGTGAAAAAACACAAAATAGAAAATCAAAATAACAGTTGAAATTAGCCAGAACTTTTACTGATATTAGCTGATGATTATGTTAAATCTCAAATCTAGGGAATATAATCAGTGTTAGTTGATGTCATTAGAACTTCCGAGGGTTAACTAAGTTGTGCCTTATGCCAAGGGTTAGTTTTCCAGGATACTAGATACTCATAATTCTGGTTAAGAGACAGACTACTGTATAGATATTTATGTATGGTCTCATTTTTTGCTGTTTTTCAGTAACTGGTGAAGATGCCTGGAAGTACTGTGATGCACCATGTATGGCAAATTTGGATTGCAGTCATCAGTGTGTAGGCCAGTGTGGAAGTTGTTTTCAAGGTCGTTTACATGTTTCTTGCAATAAGCCATGCAAAAGACCACTTGTATGTGGCCACATGTAAGTTAATTGAGGGCAGTATTTATTTTTTGTTAAGAGGATGGATGAAGGAATATCAGTCTTGCTTATAGGTCAACTGACCTTTACTCTAAAATTAGTATACTAGTCATTTGAAAATGCTATCTTCTCATAGTGATTTTGTACTCTCCGTCACTCAAAAGTTGCATAAGGAGTTAATCTTTTTTCTTCATTGTCTTTAGTGAAAGACAGAATTGATAAATGTAGAAAAATAAAGAAAAACTTACAATGATATGAACTGTAACAAGCAGTAGAGTCAGTGGTAAACTAATGCAAAATATGTAGTGATCTGTGTAATTAAAGACTAAAAGACCAAGAAAAGCAAAACAGAATTATTATAGAAAGAATTTGCAGGCACAGCATGATTTCTTGTGTCATTGAACATGTTGCCAAATAGCATTAAGGTTTTTTTTTTTTTTTTTCCAGTTTCATATATGTCTGTAAATTTGTGTAGAGATTAGGTTGAATCTTTTGCATTGGTATCATCTATAAATTGTGTGAATTAAACTAGGTATTGGAATTTCTTTATTTTGGTTAGCTTAAGGGACAGTAATCTCAGTTTGCCTTCCTGACTCAACTTGTTGCTTAGTGTGATCATTGTAATTAGTTTATTTGTGTAAGTCAGTAGACCTAATAGGTTCGGCAGTTGTAATAGAACTTTTTTTTTATATAGAAATAATATGCAAATCAAGTTTTCTTTGTTCATGGATATTTTAGGCAATGGTCTAGTTGTTCATACACAAACAAACCTTCGGGCTTAACAATAGGATAATTTCTAGCGCCCAGCTGGATCCGGTTAAAACGCAGAAGAAAGCAAGGAATCTTGCAAGATCTGGCAACGTATGCGTATATTGGGTGAAGAGTTGTCAAAGACCACGTACCTACACCACCGCTTCATTCTTTTTGTTAACCGCCTGGGCCAGAGTTGTGGTTGACCTCTCTTGGCCTTTACCCAGTTCATTGCCCGTTTTGCTTGTGTTTAGTGTGTGGGTGTGGCTGTTATTATGGCTTCTTCTGCTGCTCCTTGGCCTCGTCACGTGTATACCTCAGAACTCCAGGTTTTCCGTGTTCTTGTTTTTTGGCTTCGGCTGTGACCGACCCTCACATCACGTGTAGTAGGTGCCACTCTAATGGTTGTACAATAATGAATCATTGCATGGAATGCTGTGCATGGCTTAAAGAGCAGTGGAAGTCGATTTATAGCAAGAAGAGAGCATTGGAGGGTTTCTACTCTTCCTTCATAGGAAGGTTTTTCTTCTCCTCTACCCCATGCTTCGTCTCCTGCTGTGCTCACATCCCATAGTAGTGTTGTGCCTTTGTCCCCTTCCTTTTCTTACATCGATTCGTCGTTGGAAGTATTGGGAGGCCCTCAGGCTAATTTTTTTAATGTTATTCCTTCTTCTTTGGAAGTTAATTTGTTTCTTGGGAAGGGGGTTTGTGGGGGGCTTTTACATCATTCTCCTTTATTCCAGAGTCGCAGGCGTCCAAGATGGTGGCGATTTGGAAGACGCTCTGGCTAGGGGGTTCTCTGTCCTTGGAGGGGTTGCTGGCGCACTTCATGGATGCTCGCTACTCCCCTCCTCATGCTGGCCAGGCCCTCCCCCCTCCTCTTGTCCTCGTCTTCGTGGATAGCCGAGGTCAGCCATCTTGTATTGCTCTGCCAGTGACTTTTGCCGCCTCTTCGAATCAGAGGGAAGCCCCGCTAATGACGTTATGGGATCAGTCATTTTGTATTCCTCCGCCAATGGTGTCTGCTTCCCGTTCGGACCAAGGGGAAGCCTTGACGTCATCGCCACTTGTAATGTCACTTCCATTGTTGACGTCACTCCCAGTCTTCTCATCTGCACTGCCTCTCTCAGCCGTGACTTCATTTCTGCTGCCCAGTTCACTGCATCTCCCTTCCATGTCATCGGAGCCTCCTCTTGCTGATCCGTCAGGGCTTTATGCCAGGCTGATACAATGTTTTTTGGAAGATAAGTTGGCTGCCATGTCGGCTGGGAGGACTGGAAGGAAACGTGTTGCATCGTCCCCTCCCTCCTCTTGCAAAGAGATTGCATAAGGAACCAGTACTGTCTTCCTTTCCTTCTTCTCCCTCTACGCCACGTTGGCGTATCAAGCATTGGAAGGCTAAGGGACTTTGCTCTTTCTTCGCCTACGAGGGAGGAACAACGCAGCCATGTTCTCGAGGGTGTTGGTGTTTCAGAGAGTTAGTGTGTCTTCCCTTGTGCAATCTGCAGTGGCTGCTTTGTCCTCTGCATTGAATCACGAGTGTGTTGCAACTTTGTTGCAACCTCCTCCGTCTGTGCACATGATGCAAGCACTCCCACTGCTTCTCCAGGGCTTATTTGTCGCTGTAAGGATCTCAAGGCGCCTGTCAAGAGGTTGAAGGTTGTGAGCGCAGAGTTGGTGTAGCAGGAGTGTTTGCCTGCCCCTCTCCCAGGTGCTTCCAGGACTTCGACTCTGGGAGAATTTTCCTTCGATCTTGATTGTTATGGATTCCTCTCCAACTCACGTTCGTACGTCTGCCACACCCATGACCTTTCGCGAACATGTTAAAAGTCATCTGTTGGAAGAGTGTGTTGTGATGTTCCTAGTGTTGTAGTTGGGTTGTTGTGGGAGTCGGTGCGTGGACCCAGCCCAGACAGGTTAGTTGGTGTTTCGGGCTGTTTGGGTGCTGATCCCTCCGTTAATTTTAATAAGGAAGGTGCCTTAGATCGTTGGTCTCCGTTGCCGGAGCAGGAGGAGGGAGACATGCAAGATTTCTTGTTTTCCTTTTCAGAAGTTGTCAATCTCATTCATGGGTTCAACAATTTGGAAAGTAGGACTCAGACTCCGTCGTCTTACACTCCTTCCTGCTTGGAAGCCTTTGTGGGAGCTACGCAGGATCCCAAATCATCTTTTCAGCTTCCCTTGTCGGGGCACGTCCAGTCGGTCTTGCATAAGGTTAATGCCTCTGTTTCAGACCGGTACAGCTCGCTTCGCTCTAGGGGCTCTGCCAAGCTACTGCCCCCGCCTCTCACGAGACATAGGAAGTGCTATGCTACAAACTCGTTTGTTCCAACGCCGTATACTTACCCCGAACTACTTATAGGAGAATACTGGATGTCAATCTGGTACCGACCAGATAAAACTGGTTATTCCCTCCTGACCCCCAGCCAGGTATGTCCCAGGGTCGAAGCTCACGACCTCTGACCTGCAGTCCTCTCCTGGTTGCTATAGCGTTTACACGCTCCAGCTTGTCGTCTGTTTACCAGCCCGTTTTTTTTTTCTTCCTTGTGTGTTCGTGTGTGTGCCACGTCTGTGTAGTTTTTGTGTTTCTTATGGAAGCTTCATCACAACGGCGTTGTCCAGGTCCGGTGGGCAGGACCTGTGGGTCTTAGCTTTCACCTGTTAATATTGATCCCCACACTTTGTGTATTAAGTGTCGGGGTCACCCTTGTTTGCGAGAAGCTACATGTGGTGAGTGCGTTGCTTGGTTAGATCATCAATGGGATCTGGCCACTACCAAGCGCAAAAAGAAGCCTCGTGCCCCAACCAAGAAAACTTCCTCGGAGGATCCAAGGAGTAGGAGCATGAGCCGTGGCCCAGGAGATGTTGGGAGACGACGGATTCTTCGGGTGTCTCCCCCCTCCCCTGCCCCTGGTCGGGCACTCCCCGTACGCCGGGTAGGTCCCCCATAAGGGAGAAGTCGGTCCCGTTGTGGGGCCCTTCCTTTCCCTCCACCGGGATGGAGGCGCTCGCTGGCAGGGTGAGCTCCCAGGGGGTGTCCCTCCCCGGTTGCTCTCGCTCCGATCACCCCGGCCGCTCCTCCCACTCACCCCGGGACATGAGTTGCCTCAGAAGAGACAGGAGGAGAGGCAGATCTTCGGAAGGGAGATCGTTTTCAGGCGGTTCCATGTATGTACAGGTATTCGAGGAGACGCTACTGTTCCAGGAGGAGATACTTTGGGAGGAGTTGAGGGCGTTCATTCTCCATCTCCCCGGAATGTAGGTTTAGATCTCTTTATCGTAGCCGGGACTGCAGGATTCGGAGTAGGAGCTACCGTCGCTGGGACGACTCGCAACGTAGATATCATTGCTCGCGGACTTCCTGTTCCCCGCGATCGGTTCCTGAACGTGCTGCTCCCTCGAGGTCCCCTGAGGGGGGCCTCCCCCCCTCCCAGGGGTGTCCCCCTGCGGCTCCTGTGGATCCTGTGTCGGTTCCGGTGGCCCCTGTGGCACCGGCTCCTCCGTCTGGTTGGGCTCCCCGTTCATCAGGGAGGTGACCCTCCTCCAGGGTTGGGAGAGGGCCCTTCTTCCTTGGGGGCGCCTCAGTTACCAGTAGAAGGTGCCGGTTCGGTCCGACATCCCACTCCTTACCCATCCCCGCTTTTGTTGTGCCCTGTCCGGGCCCTGCATTGCTATCTTGAAAGGACTTGGCACCTTAGACCATGCTGCCGCAGACTTTTTGTTAGCACAGGCCGTACAAAGAAAGAGGTGTGTAAGAATACTAAGTCTTTGGATACGGGAAGCCATCAGACAAGCATACTTGGCTCTTGATGATTCCGCCACCACATCTGTGTAGGCTAGAGCGCATGATGTTAGGGGTATTGGTCCCTCTCTGGCTTTCAAACAGAAATTGGCTGTACATAGAGTGCTGAGCACTGGTACTTGGTTAACGCCAGTCCACGTTCACCTCTTTCTATCTTAAGAATGTTGCCCACAGATCTACGGACACGTTTTCCCTGGGCCCTTTGGTGGCTTTCCAACAGGTTGTGTAACTCATAGTTGCCCATAACAGGGCATTGTTGTATCTTGCCTAAGGTGATTGTGTGGATGAGAGAATGAGTGAGTTGGCTGGTCTCCGTTCTCTTGTACCTTTCCTACTTCCTTCGGGCAGGTTAAGGAATAGACAGTCATTCGCTGGACTGGTCTGATGCAGGTGAGTAAGGTAGTCATACTGATAATGTGGTCGCTTAATATTATAATATCAATCCCTCTGTTCCGTAGCATATGCTCCACTCCTTGGCAAGGAGTAGGGAGTGGTAACAAACACTGGTGTATTGGTTTGCTATTGGACAGTCTGTTTCTCTTTGGTTCCCTATACAGGCAGTCCCCGGGTTACGATGGGGGTTCTGTTCTTGAGACGCGTTGTAACCCGAAAATCGTCGTAAGCCAGAACATCATCAAAATTCCTAAGAAAACTTACTTTTAATGCTTTGGGTGCATTGAAAACTATGTAAACTGCATTCTTATTGCATTTTTCATAAAAAAAAAACTTCAAATATTGATTATTTTGCATTTTTGGTGTCATATTTCTTCTGCCAGATGAGCGTTGTAGGCATCGTAACCCTGGAAAGTTTCTGATGAATATAATTTAAAAGTGCCTTAACCTCGGAACGTCGTAAGCTGAACCCGTCTTAAACCGGGGACTGCCTAGGCAATCCCTGGGTAACGACGGTCTCGGCTTGCGACGTTCCGAGGTTAAGGCGCTTTCCAATTATATTCATCAGAAATTATTTCCAGGGTTACGACGCCTACAACGCTGATCTGGCAGATGAAATATGATGCCAAAAATGCAAAATAATCAATATTTAAAGTTTTTTTTTATGAAAAATGCAATAAGAATGCAGTTTACATAGTTTTATACATGCAACTTACCCGGCAGATATATACTTAGCTATAGACTCCGTCGTCCCGACAGAATTCAAAACTCGCGGCATACGCTACAGGTAGGTCAGGTGATCTACCATTCCCGCCGCTGGGTGGCGGTATCCAGAACCATTCCCGTTTTCTGAGCCAGATTTTCTCTGTCGCTGGGGCCGGCAACAACTGTTGTTTGGTCTCTCCTGATTGGAATTCTGCTCATTTGCCGAGAATTGGTTGGACTCATTTGGTGAAGTACTCTTGTTTGTTCTCGGGATTGGTATACGCTTATTTTGGACTGTATTAGGACTTGGATTTGGTTTTTTCTCTTAATATGGCTGAAGTTAAGGTAACACCTAAGTTTAGGGTGTGTGTAAGGGACGAATGCAGGACTAGGTTGTTTAAAGCAGAGGTAGATCCTCATACACTTTGTATTAAATGTAGAGGTTCTGAACGTGCATTTGATAGAACTTGTGCTGAATGTGAAGGACTTACAGAGCAAGGATGGAAGGATTTAGCTTCTTATATTAAGAAAAGAGAGAAGATTAGAGCTAGAAAAGCTTCAGCTAGAAGCTCGAGTAGATCCTGTTCTTTTGAGCCTGAATTAGAATCTAACAACCTAGATAATGTTTCCCCCATAACCTCAGCCCCTTCTCCCTGCGTTGAATCTAAGGATTCATTTTCAGAAATGGAAAGAATGAGATCCTCGATCAGGGAGCTTCAGGATCAGCTTAAAGCTATGGAAACACAAGGTAAGAGTGTCAGTGAATACAGTGATCCCAGTGCAGTGGAGGTGGCGTCTGATCGGCTCCGCATTGCTCCTAGGCCTAGACTGCTTCCAAACTCCCAGGACTAGGGGAGGAGGAATGTCAAAAGCTGCAGGGAGGATGTGGAGCATCCCCAACGATCAGGCGTCCCTTCGGCAGATCCTGAAGTAACGACCCAGGCTGCCTTGGATAGTCGTAGAAAAGACATCCTGGAAGAGTGTTTTTCCGCGTCGGACTCCTCCTCGGCTAGGCGTGGATGGAACTCTGCTTCGAAGTCTCGTCCGCTGAAGAGATCGTGGGTTGCGCCGAAAGGAGACGCTTTTGATTCGAGCCCTGAGCGCTTTCCAGAGAATTTTCCTTCGAGTAGTAAGAAGGCGAGAGGACCGTCTCCAGCGCCTCAAGACCCGACTAAACTATTCCTGCTTAATCTACAGGAACAAATATCCTCCCTGGTAGGCGCTCTACATACGGATTCGTCTCGAAGGAAAGACTCCTCCCTTCCAGTGAAGAGATCAAAGTTTTCTTCTCCTGGTAGAAGAGAGTTTTCTCACTCTAGCAGGCGCTCGTCACCTGAGAGTCTCTCGTTCTCTCTTCAAGCGATCCTCTCCTTTGTATAGGAAGAAAGTTCCCAGCGGCAGCCGCTCGCAGAGCAAACGATCAGCTACGTCTTTTCGGAGAGGTCAGGAGTCGGACTCCTCTACTGAGGATCAGGCTACGCGTCAAGAGCCTAAGAAACAGGATATTTTCATACAATCAACTTACCTGTCAGATATGTACATAGCTAAGACTCCGTCGTCCCCGACAGAAATTCAAATTTCGCGCCACTCGCTACAGGTAGGTCAGGTGATCTACCGGCCTGCCCTGGGCGCAGGACTAGGAACCATCCCCGTTTTCTATCATATTTTCTCTGTCGCCGGTGGTATCAACATTGTTGCTATTACCTCCTGACTTAGATTCTTATTTCATCCTTTGATCATTGTTTATCGGCTTTTTGGTGACGTATCTGGATCGTGTTTTTGGCATTCGCTACTGTGGACTGTTTTTGGAATTGCTTTTTGGATTTTCTCAGTATGTCTGATTCAAATGTGAGTGTGAGAATGTGTGTGAATGTAGGCTGCAGGGTGAGGATACCGAAAGCTTCGGTTGATCCTCACACTGTATGTCGTAAATGTAGGGGGTTTCAGTGTTCTGTTACTAATACTTGTCATGAATGCGAGGGATTAAATGCAGAAGAGTGGAAGACTTTAACTTCTTATTTGAAGAAGTTAGAGAGGGATAGGGTTAGACGTCTGAAAGGTGTGAGTTCAAGGCCTATGGAGCCTTTTATTGATACTTATTCTAATCCTAATGATTTAGATTCTCCCTATGTTTCTAATTCACAAAGTGTACTTTCGGAATCGGCCTCGGAAATCGCCGATCTGAAAGCTACTATTCGAGACATGAAGTCCAAAATGGCGGACTTACAAGGTAAGGCTAGTGAAAGTGAGCATTACAGTGAAGTGAGTTCTCCCAGTGTTGTGGAGGGGGCGTTTGATCGTCCCTGCGACGCTCCCAGGCCTAGACCTCTTCCAAGCTCCCATGCCCAGAGGAGAAGGAAAGTCGAAAGCCTTAAGGAGGTCGTGGGGAATCCCCAACGGTCAGACGTCCCTTCAGCAAGCTCTGTTTCGTGGCAGGCTGCTCAAGGGCGCTTTAGAAAAAGCGTCCTTCGTGAGTGTTTTTCATCCCTCCCTCTCCCTCGCCCTCACCTAAACGAGGGTGGAAGGAGTCGGATTTATCGAGGCCTCTGAAACGGCATTTGAAAGAACCCGAAATTGATTCGAGCCCAGAGCGTTTCTCAGATGACGCTCCCTCTTCTATTAAGAAGGCGAAGGTGGCGTCAGCATCACCCGACGAGGACGCAGAAGTACCCTTTCCTACTTCTCCCCCGATTGATGACAAAAGGCGTCATGCAGTTGACGTGGGAGAAGCTTCAAGGAAGATTATCATGGCAGTACAAGAACAACTGGCCTCTTTGGTGGGAGTTTTAGCGCCTCGTAGGAAGGACGTTGCGCTTCCAATCAAGAAGTCTCGTCCTCTCTCCCCTGCTAAGCGAGAAGCGTCATGCAAACGTGAAGCTTCTAAACATATCGCAGAAGCTTCGGGTTCGAGAGCGAGATCGGTAGCTTACGAAAGACACGTAACGCCAGAGAGACGTGAGACGTCTTTTAGACATGAAGCGTCTTTGAAAGCTGATGGTAGACGCGAAGCTCCAACCAATATTTTGGCGCCAGTTAGGACGCCTTTTGAGAGCGGAGCGTCTTCCAGGCGCGAGGCGTCATCCAGACGTCAGCAGCCACGTAAGCGGGAGGCGTCAGCCAGGACGCTTGGCGGACGAGAAGCGTCATCCAAGCGGGAAGCGTCTTCTATTTATGGAGAGAAGCCTGAGCTTTTGGCGCCTTCCAGGGCTATTAAAGTGGGGAAGAGGAAGGAATATCATTCCCTTAGCCCCTCTCCTATTAGGAGTTTGTCTCCTCCAGAGGAAGAACGTACGGAGTTGGGAGCGGAGACTCATTTAGATCCCGAGTTAGAAGTAAACTCGGACGAAGAATATCAAGGAAGAGAAGGACTGTCGAACTATAAAGTTTTGACTGCCTTGCTTCTAGAGGAGTATGGAGACGACTTGACTCCTGCCGCTCCTCCTTCTCCGCGCGCTCTGTTTTCGAGTGCTAAGACGAAGAAGTCTTCGTCTTTTCTTAGAATGAAGCCCGCCATTTCAATGAAGAGGGCTCTGCAGTCCTTAGACTCTTGGATGAAGACTAAGAAGGACTTAGTCAGAACGGTCTTCTGCATGCCTCCAGCGAGACTAGCTGGTAAAAGAGGCATTTGGTATCAGACGGGAGAGAATATGGGTATTGCTCTTCCGTCTACGTCAGAAGCGGACTTTTCGACCTTAGTTGACGCTTCACGTCTACAAGGTCTGAACTCAGCACGTATTACGTGGGGCATTTCTGAACTGGACCATCTCCTCAAGGGACTCTTTCATGTATTGGAAGTTTTCAACTTCTTAGATTGGTCCCTTGGGGTGATGTCCAAGAAAGCCCATGATTCTGAAGGAATCGAACCAGAAGCCCTTTTGTGCATATTGTCTTGTATAGACAAAGCGGTGCAGGATGGCTCGTTTGAGATCTCCTCCTTGTTTGGAGCAGGTCTTCTAAAAAAGAGGACGGTATATGGTGCCTTTTTAACCAAGGCAGTCTCCCACGCTCAGAGGGCAGCGCTGCTGTATTCGCCTTTGTCTGATTTTTTGTTCCCTTCTCAATTGGTGAAGGACATTTCTCGATCATTAACTGAGAAGGCGACTCAGGACCTTCTGACGCAGTCAGCAAGGAAGAAGCAGCCTGCTTCTACACCTGACAAGAAAGGACCGAGTACATCGGTTCAGCCCTTTCGAGGTGGCCCTACCTCCAGACCTCCCGCAAGAAGGAAGGCTCCTGAGAAGAGAGGTAGGTCTGCCTTTCGTCCCTTTAAAAAGGGAAAGTGATGCTTCTCTCCTCCAAGCACCAGTAGGTGCCAGGCTCCTGGGATTTGTGGAGGCCTGGACACTTATAAACGCAGACGCGTCATTGTTGTCTGTAATAAGGAAGGGATATCGTATCCCTTTCCTGAACACTCCTCCCCTAACGTCAATACCACGGGAACTAACAGCCAAGTACAAGGATCCTGTGCTGAGGGATACTCTTCGATCGATGGTGGAACAAATGTGGGACAAGAGAGCGATAGAACTAGTACTGGATCAAAACTCCCCGGGGTTTTACAATCGCCTTTTTCTGGTTGCGAAGGCCTCGGGAGGCTGGAGACCAGTACTAGACGTCAGCTCTCTGAACAAATTTGTTCGGAAGGAGAAGTTCTCGATGGAGACTTCTGCTTCAGTCCTTGTGTCATTGCGACAAGGAGATTGGATGGTGTCTCTAGATCTCCAGGACGCCTATTTTCACGTCCCGATCCACCCTTCATCGAAGAAGTACCTCCGTTTCATGACGGGGGGAAGGATCTTTCAGTTCAGAGCCTTGTGTTTCGGCCTGTCCACAGCTCCTCAGGCTCTTCACAAGCCAGATGAAGAATGTGGCGAGGTTTCTTCACCTCAAAGGAGTAAATATCTCTCTGTATCTGGACGACTGGCTCATCAGGGCCAGATCAGAGAGACAGTGCTTGGAGGACCTGACGTTAACTTTAGATCTGATCAAAGCGTTGGGATTGCTCGTGAACCTCGAGAAGTCGCAGCTGACCCCCAGACAGAACTTAGTCTATCTGGGGATTCAGATGGATTCTCGGGGTTTTCGAGTATTTCCTTCGCAAGAGAGAATCGCAAAAGGTTTGCAGATAGTCTCTCTCTTCTTAAGGAAGGAACATACGTCGGCGAGGGAATGGTTTGAGCCTTCTAGGGACCCTTTCCTCGCTCGAACAGTTCTTCCCGCTAGGAAGACTTCATTTACGTCCGCTTCAATTCTTCCTCAAGAAGTCTTGGAGTTTGAAAACTGGACAACTTTCGGACGCCTTTCCCATTCCAGTGGAGATAAGACCGCACCTGGAATGGTGGTTGCCCCCTCTGAAAGAGAACAAAGGGATCTCTCTAAGGACCAGAACCCAGACCTAGTGTTGTACTCCGACGCGTCGGAGAAAGGTTGGGGAGCAACATTAGGCTCGAAGGAGGTGTCAGGCACCTGGGAACCAGCGCAGGTGGCTTGGCACATAAACTGCAAAGAGCTCTTCGCCGTGCATCTAGCTTTGAAGAGTCTAGAACCTCTGGTGTCGAACAAAGTAGTGCAAGTAAACGTGGACAACACCACCGCACTTGCCTACATTCGAAAACAGGGAGGGACTCACTCCTCGTTCCTTTACGAACTGACGAGAGATCTTTTGCTTTGGACGTCTCACAGGAACATCTCCCTTCTGACAAGGTTCGTTCAGGGAGTAAAGAATGTGAGGGCGGACAGACTCAGCAGGAGGAACCAGGTCCTTCATACAGAGTGGACCCTACACGAGGAGGTGTGTCAAGATCTCTGGTCGCTGTGGGGGACACCTCATGTGGATCTCTTCGCCACATTAATTTCCAAAAGGCTGGCAGTCTTTTGCTCGGTCGTGGAAGACCCAAGAGCTCTTATGGTAGACGCCTTCCTGCTAGATTGGTCTCGCGTAGACGTCTATGCTTTTCCTCCATTCAAAATCCTGGGACTAGTACTAAAAAAGTTTGTGGCGTCAAAGGAGATGAGGATGACATTGATAGCCCCCTTTTGGCCGGCCCAAGATTGGTTCACGGAGGTGGTAGAGTGGATCGTAGACTTTCCAAGATCCCTACCAAGAAGGATGGATCTTCTCAGACAGCCACACTTCAAGAGGTATCATCAAAAACCTCCCCGCTCTCGCTCTGACTGCCTTTCGACTATCGAAAGACTCGTCAGAGCGAGAGGGTTTTCTCGCGAAGTTGCAAGCGCGATCGCGAGAGCACGCAGAACCTCCACTACGAAAGTATATCAGTCGAAGTGGGAGGTTTTTAGAAGGTGGTGTAGAACTAAGAAGTTGTCCTCCTCCACTACCTCTATAGCGGAAATTGCTGATTTCCTTCTATTCCTGAGAGAGCAATCTCATCTAGCTGTATCCACAATAAAGGGATACAGAAGTATGCTCTCGGCAGTCTTCAGGAATAGAGGATTAGATCTGGCAGATAATAAAGATCTCCACGATCTCATAAGGTCCTTTGAGACTTCAAAGTCGAAGGAACCGGTCCCTCCTCCGAACTGGAACCTAGACGTGGTTCTCAAGTTTCTTTCATCTGAAAGATTCGAACCTCCTCATCTGGCTTCGTTTCGAGACATCACCAGAAAATGCCTATTCCTATTATCTTTAGCTACGGCAAAGAGAGTTAGTGAATTACATGCTCTGCAAGATAAAGTAGGTTTCAAGGGAGACTCAGCTATTTGCTCGTTTAAGACCCTGTTTTTAGCTAAGAATGAGAATCCCTCGAATCCCTGGCCTAAGTCATTCGAAGTCAAAGGCATATCGAGTCTCGTAGGAAGAGAAGCAGAAAGATCTCTATGCCCTGTAAGAGCTCTAAAGTTCTACATTCAGAGAAAGCATCAGATGGGAGGCTCTAGACAAGGTCTTTGGTGCGCGGTTAAAGACCCCACAAGACTGATGTCCAAGAATGCTCTGGCATTCTTTGTGAGGAACGTCATTACAGACGCGCATAAGGTCTGTTCTGACGAACAGTTACGACTGTTGAAAGTTAAAGCTCATGAAGTGAGAGCAGTAGCGACGTCTCTCGTTTCATAAGAATATGTCACTTAAAAACATCATAGATACGACATTTTGGAGATGCAACTCAGTATTTGCATCTCATTACTTGAAAGACGTTCGTGTGACATATGAGAAGTGTTTTTCTCTGGGTCCTTTCGTATCGGCGGATACGATTCTGGGTACGGGAGCCGACACCAATCCTTAAAAGTATATACTTTTCTTCTTTTGGATATGGTCTGGAGGCTCTTCGAACAATGGAGGACTTGGTTTAGCACGGGCGGCCGTCTATGTTGTTCAGTAAGAGAATCTTGTCATATCTAATTAGATGAGTATAATTTTTTTTTTTTTTTTTTTTTAGAATTTATGTATGTGTGCGTAGTGGTTTTTGAGTTACGGTTGTTGTGAAGAGTTCGGGGATAACTCGGAACAATCCTTAGTTCTAACATATGGTTAGGATCAGGTGGTCGGGATTGGTTGTGTGCTCCTTCATAAGGTGTATTGTCATATAAGTGGATCAGCACCCATTGACAAAGTCCTTTCAGGCTCTGCCGAGTAAGCGGATAAGACCCCATCGGCAGACCCACAAGAACTCTTGGCCATAGATCATATATCTCGCTAAAGTTTCTTGAGGTGATGCAGACTACTGGGCAAACACCCACGAAGTCTACCACCTATCAGGTAGGAACCAAGGTTTTATTTATACCTACAACATATGTTGTTTACCTGTCTATTCCATATAGTAGCTGTCTCTTACCCTCCACCGAAGGGTGCCAATCAGCTATGTATATATCTGACAGGTAAGTTGATTGTATGAAAATGATATTGTTATGTTACAATAAAGTTTCATACATACTTACCTGGCAGATATATACAATTAAAGGCCCACCCAGCCTCCCCGCAGGAGACAGGTGGAAGAGAGAAAATATGATAGAAAACGGGGATGGTTCCTAGTCCTGCCGCCCAGGGCAGGCCGGTAGATCACCTGACCTACCTGTAGCGAGTGGCGCGAAATTTGAATTTCTGTCGGGGACGACGGAGTCTTAGCTATGTATATATCTGCCAGGTAAGTATGTATGAAACTTTATTGTAACATAACAATATCATTTTCAAACGCCAGGAGTTTACAGAGCCTAGTAGGCGCCAAGAATATAGCAGGCGTATAGAGCCTACCAGACGCCAGGAGTCTAGTGAGAGGCGTCAAGAGCCTACTAGGAGTCACGACGAGCGCCAGGAGTCAAGCAGGCGTCAGGAGTCTAGCAGACGCCAGGAGTCTAGCAGACGCCAGGAGTCTAGCAGACGCCAGGAGTCAAGCAGGTGTCAGGAGTCGAGCAGGCGCCAGGAATCTTGTAGGAGCTTAGGTCGGAGTAAGACCCCTTCGCACTTTATGAGTTCTTCTGAGAGTAGGAGCCCTTCACCTGGTAGAAAACAGGTTACCGAGAGGAGATCTCGTGCTTTTACGAGCTCTCTTGCGCCTTGTAGTAGCAAGAATATGTCGCATGGGCGACGTTCTTCTTATTTTGACAGAAGTCTGTCTACTACTAAGAACCGCTCTTCTCCGAAAGGATCTCCTACAGCCGGAGACTTAGAAGTCTCGGATGAGGAATTACCACTGGATGTAGTAGTCTCTGATTATAAGAGATTGTCTTTGTTGTTGTTGCAGGAGTTCGGAGATAAGCTTCAACCAGCGGATCCGCCCTCTCCAGGATCTTTGTTATCCAGCACGAAGTCTCCAAAAGCATCCTCATTTGTAAAAATGCGTCCTGCCCTTAGCATGAAAAAAGCATTCAAAGGCTTTGGAGAATGGCTTAAAACTAATAGAGAAGCGGGCAAGACTGTTTTTTCATGCCCTCCTTCAAAGTTGACGGGTAAACCTGGAAGATGGTACGATACCCAGGAGCCTATGGGCTTAGGACTGCCTTCATCTGCAGACGCAGATTACGCTTCCTTAGTCGAGTCTTCAAGGAGGCGCGCTCTACTATCAGCAAAAGCTACGTGGGGGATGTGTGAACTAGACCATCTCCTAAAGGGACTCTTCAGGACACTCGAGGTATTTAATTTTATGGACTGGGCTTTGGGAGCCCTTGCGAAGAGAGCCCAAGATCCCGAATTTGTCACTATGGAGGAACTATCGAGTGTATTATCTTGTCTGGACAGAGCGGTGATGGACGGTTCGGTGGAAGTAGCTGCCCTTTTTGGATCGGGAGTTTTGAAAAAGAGAGCAGTGTACGGTTCTTTCCTGTCCAAGTCAGTAGCTCCTCTACAGAGGTCGGCCTTGCTATATTTGCCACTATCTAACCACCTTTTCCCACAGGACACGGTGAGGGATATAGCAAAATCCTTAGCTGGTAAGGCTACACAGGATCTACTGACACAGTCAGCAAAGAGGTTCAAGCCTGCTGTTCCCTTTCAAAAGAAGGATAAAGCACCTCTTCAGCAGCCCTTTCGAGGAGCCTCTTCCTCCGCGAGAACCCCTTTTAGAGGTAGAAGACCGGACAACAGAGGAAGACCTTCCAGGAGACCCGCCGGGAAGGCAAAATGAAGAAGAAGTCCTCCAGATAGCTGTAGGCGCCAGACTTTCGAACTTTGCCAGAGTCTGGGCGCAGAGAGGGGCGGACAGCTGAACCCTCTCTATCCTCGAGAGAGGATACCTCATCCCCTTCAGGGAATATCCTCCCTTAACAAGAACTCCAAGGGAGTTAACAGCGAGATACAAAGATCCTGTCAAGAGTCAAGCTCTCCTGCAAGCAGTAGAACTTATGCTGCAGAAGAGGGCAATAGAACCGGTTCAAGATCTCCATTCACCAGGTTTCTACAACCGTCTATTCCTGGTACCCAAAGCCTCGGGCGGGTGGAGGCCGGTTTTGGACGTAAGTGCGCTGAACTTCTTTGTGATCAAGAAGTTCTCGATGGAGACTTCTTCCTCTGTACTTTCTGCTCTTCGTCCAGGGGACTGGATGGTATCCCTGGACCTTCAAGATGCATATTTCCATGTGCCAATTCATCCGGCATCAAGGAAATACCTCAGATTCATGTCACAGGGAAGAGTCTTCCAATTTCGAGCGCTTTGCTTCGGACTGTCGACGGCCCCTCAAGTCTTCACGGGTGTCCTAAGGAATGTGGCGCATTGGCTACATTTAAAAGGAATCAGGATCTCGATGTATTTGGACGACTGGCTAATACGAGCAAAGTCGAAGGATCAGTGTCTGGAGGACCTTTCGGTGACACTAAAGATGACACAGTCACTGGGACTCCTAGTCAACCTCGAGAAGTCCCAGCTGGATCCCCAGCAGAATATAGTTTATCTGGGGATTCAGATGGATTCTCGGGGTTTTCTAGCATCTCCATCAACAGAGAGAATAGAACGCTGCCTTGCAAAGGTGTCAGTGTTTCTAGGGAAAGAACATTGCTCCGCGAGGGAATGGATGAGTTTGCTGGGAACCATATCCTCGTTGGAGCAGTTCGTTTCCTTAGGGAGACTGCACCTAAGACCCCTTCAGTATTATCTGAAGGAGAACTGGGATCAGAGTTCCCAGGACCTCGAAGAATCATTCAGGATCACAGACAAGATCAAGCAAGATCTTCGGTGGTGGCTAGACCCGAAGAAACTCGGCCAAGGAGTATCCTTACACATAAAGAGCCCTCTCCGAGCGTTGTTTGCAGACGCGTCGGATGTAGGGTGGGGAGCAACGTTGGGTTCGGAAGAAGTGTCAGGCACCTGGGAAGGAGCTCAGGTGTCCTGGCACATAAATAAAAAGGAGTTGAAAGCCATTCACTTAGCTCTCTTGCACTTTCAAAAGCAGATCTCAGGATCGATCATTCAGGTCAATTACGACAACACGACAGCCCTAGCGTATATCAGAAAGCAAGGTGGAACCCATTCATTCTCCCTTTACGAGACAGCGAGGGAGTTGTTGCTTTGGGCTCAAGAGAAAGAGATCTCTCTGCTAACGAGATTTATACAGGGAGAGAGAAATGTTCGAGCGGATCTGCTAAGCAGAAGAAACCAAGTCCTCCCCACCGAATGGACCCTCAACCCTCAAGTGTGCGAGCAGTTATGGGGGTTATGGGGAAGGCCGAACATAGACTTGTTTGCAACCAACTGGAACAAGAGGTTGGAGAATTATTGCTCCCCGATCGCAGAACCAAGAGCAATAGCGATAGACGGCCTCCTCATGGATTGGAAGGGACTAGACGGGTACGCTTTTCCCCCCTTCAAACTAGTAGGGGAAGTGATAAGAAAGTTCGCCTCCTCAGAAGGAACGAAATTGACGTTGATCGCCCCCTTTTGGCCAGCCCTAGATTGGGTGACAGAGTTGCTGGAGTGGATGGTGGATTTTCCCAGATCGCTCCCACTAAGGAACGATCTTCTCAAACAGCCCCACTTCGACAGGTATCACAAAAACCTCCCCGCTCTAAGTCTGACTGCCTTCAGACTATCGAAGGACTCGTTAGAGCGAGGGGGTTTTCTTGAGAAGCTTCAAAAGCGATCGCAAGAGCCAGGAGACCCTCCACGTTACGAGTGTACCAGTCGAAGTGGGAGGTGTTTAGAAGATGGTGCAGGGCGCATGAGGTATCCTCTTCCAGTACCTCTATAACCGACATTGGAAATTTTCTTCTTTACCTTAGAAGAAAGGGTGGCCTAGCTGTCTCTACGATCAAGGGGTATAGAAGTATGCTGGCCTCGGTTTTCAGGCATAGGGGCCTGGATGTGTCGGACAATAAGGACCTACATGATCTTATTAGGTCTTTCGAGACCTCAAAAAGTCAGAACACAAAGAATCCCAGTTGGAACTTGGATATAGTACTTCATTATCTTATGTCTGAAAAATTCGTACCTGCCAATAATTCTTCCTTTAGAGATTTGACAAGGAAGTCTCTATTCCTGTTCGCCCTAGCCACGGCAAAAAGGGTGAGTGAACTTCAAGCGTTAGAAGGCAGAGTGGGTTTTAAGAAGGAGGCTGCAATTTGCTCTTTTAAGCCTCTCTTCTTAGCCAAGAACGAAAACCCATCAAAACCGTGGCCTAGAAGCTTCGAAGTGAAAGCACTCTCTTCTCTTACGGGAGAAGAACAGGAGCAGACCCTTTGTCACGTAAGAGTGCTAAAATTTTATTTACAAAGAAAGTCTCTTTTGGGAGGTACGCAAGAAAGTCTCTTTTGGGAGGTACGCAAGAAAGTCTTTGGTGTTCGGTCAAGGATCCGACAAGACCTATTTCAAAAAACGCCCTTACGTTTTTCATTAAAGACATTATTAAGGAAGCGCATCTTAAATGTGGTGAAGAACAATTTAAGCTCCTCAGAGTGAAAACACACGAAGTGAGGGCCATAGCAACCTCAATGGCCTTTCATAAAACGTGGTCCCTTCAAGCCCTAATAGAGTCCACGTATTGGAAGTGTAACTCGGTGTTCGCCTCTCATTATCTAAGGGATGTGAGAGTTACTTATGAGAAGTGCTTTTCACTGGGAGCATATGTTTCCGCGGATTTAGTGCTGGGAGGAGGAGCTGAGGTTTCTCCTAATTAGTTTAGTTTATGTAATTTTAGCATTATGGTGTTTGGTTTTTATGGTTGACTGGAAGAGGGTATAAGAATAACCCCTTTCAGTTCCTAGATTTAGCATGGTTAGGAAGGTCAGGTGGTCGGGATTAACTTGTGGTCTCCTCGTTGTGCATTATGTAAAGCCTAAAGCTCTGTCATGTAAGAGGGCTAGCCCCCATTGATAAGATACAGGTCAGGCTCTGCCATGTAAGCGGGTAAGCCCCCATTGGTACGATCCATGCAGGCTCTGTCGCGTAAGCGGGCTAGCCCCCATTGACATGATCCAGAAGGGCTATTCGGTCATAGGTCGTTACCTCACTGAAGCTCTTGAGGCATGCAGACTAAATGACAGTAATCTTGAAGTCTTCTGCCCAAACAGGTAAGAACCAAGGATTGATATCCTACAACAATTGTTGTTTCCCGTTATAAAATTTTTTTTTTTTAATTTTACCCTCCACCAAGGGTGTCAATCAGCTAAGTATATATCTGCCGGGTAAGTTGCATGTATAAAAATGATAATGTTAAGATACAATGAAGTTTTATACATACTTACCTGGCAGATATATACAATTAAGGGCCCACCCAGCCTCCCCTCAAGAGACAGGTGGAAGAGAAAATCTGGCTCAGAAAACGGGAATGGTTCTGGATACCGCCACCCAGCGGCGGGAATGGTAGATCACTTGACCTACCTGTAGCGTATGCCGCGAGTTTTGAATTCTGTCGGGACGACCTAGTCTATAGCTAAGTATATATCTGCCAGGTAAGTATGTATAAAACTTCATTGTATCTTAACAATATCATTTTTCAATGCACCCAAAGCATTAAAAGTATGGTTTTCTAAGGATTTTTGACGATGTTCCGGCTTACGACGCGTCTCAAGAGTGGAACCCCCGTCGTAGCCCGGGGACTGCCTGAATTACTAAATGTCTTTAAAAAATTGCAATAAAAGTCAAGGCCAGACAAAAAACCATAGCATGAGTAAAACCTTGCTATGTAGAAGGATGTATTATACAAAAAGTTTGATATAAAATTCATGACTGTACTCCAGTGGTTTGTCAACAAAGCACAACCAATGCTTAAAAAAAAAGAAGGTTGGTAAAGCATGTAAACAATATACAAAATTAAAAATGTTGTAATTCCCTTTTTAAAGATTAAAAAAAAAAAAAAAAGTGAAGTACAGTTGTTCAGTTATACGTTGTTCATACGTGGAACAAACTTTCTGTCTTATCAAAAGGATAATCCCCTAGCGCCAGATGGAAACGATGAAATATTCAGAGATTGTTAAGCCTGGAATCTTGGGCATCTGGCAACTCATGCCTATACGAGGTGGAAGCTGGTCACTGACCAGGCTTGGTACCTCATGACACTCCAGTCTTTCTAGACCACCTTGGAGAGTACATAGGCACTTTTGCACTCCCCTTCCCAAGCTGGTTTCTTTGTTAGGCCATGATTTATTTGTAATTTGCTTTCAGTGTGTGCACGTGTGTCCACCTGCTCGTCTTTTATCACGGATTCCACAAGGAGATTTAGGCCCCGTCAAATGCATGTGTCCAGGCGTTCCAGAATTTCCATGTTCGAGGTTTTTAGTGTCTTCCATTACTAACCCCCATACCACATGCAGTAGGTGATCTTGCAATATTTGTACTATCAATAACCCTTGCCCAGAGTGTTGTTCCTGTCCTGTGTCGCAATGGAAGGCTTTCTACTAGAAGAGGAAACACTGTAGAGTATCTACTTGTCTTTCTTGGGAAGGTTTCTCGCGATTCATTATTGGAAGTATCAGGAGTGGGAGGAGACTACTTCATCATCTTCTGTTGTTTCAGATACAAAATTGCACAAGATTGCAGCTGTTTGGGCATCCCTAGGCATACTGGGTTCTCCCTCCTTGGATGGCCTGTTGTTGTATTTTATGTCTACATGCCATTGGTTTTATTGGGCTTGTTCAATATATTCATATCTGGGTTTTACCTTCCATAGGGTTTAGAGCATTGTTGTCTGGTTATCAGTGGCTAAGCTTAAGTGCCCAGACCTCATAAAATACTGTGTAGTCTTATATGACTATTGTATTATAAGATACAAACAAACCGATCATGGGTTGGTTTGGAAAAATCAGCTGACTGAGGTAAATTAAGTTTATTTTGTCTCATGAAGTCAATTCAGAGCAATTTTCTTACTTATATTTAGTGCAAATTAATCTCTAGAAACTCGATTGATATGAGATAAGGTTATGTTTTGTTATATGAAGTGTTTTAAAGTCAAAATTTAACTTGTGTACGTCTTGTAAAACTAGATTTAGTTTTTTTTTTTTTAATAGACAGAACCATTGCAATCATGGTTTGGTTTGATAAAATCAGCTGATGGAGGTAAGTTTTTTTTGCCTGCATTTAATTCAGAGCAATATTCTTGCTACTATTTAACATAAATTAATATCTAGAAATTCTATATGTTACAGGGTTATGTTTCTTTATATAAAGTTTTTTAAAGTTGAAATATGACTAAATATATCGTCTTGTGAACTAGATTGTTAAATATTTGTTTCATTATTAGATGGCACAGGAGAGCATGGTTTTGTGTAAAGAAATTAACAGATTCCTTTTGCTGTTTTTATGCTATATCTTCATAATACAAGCTTTATGTATTTATTTTTACGGGCGTGAAAACAAAAGTAAAATGTGTTCTTTCATGGCCAGCATTTTTTTATTAAAATACGTTTTTCCTCCACTATTAATTGCAATCAAGTTTCATCCATGTTACTGATGCACAATAATTTTTAATAATTAGCAGTATGAACATTGTTTTCTCAGTTTCAGTTACAAATGCAGCTTAAATTTAGCACTACTTTATTTCTGTGCCAATATTTTCTCCAAAGCAAATAATGTATAATTTTCAAATATATCAGTCCTATTCTACTTCATTAAAGTCATATGTAACCAAACTATGGTACTTTATTATTTACTATCGTACAATCTGAAATGCAAGCAAAATATTATCAAATTCGGTTAGGTTGTTGTAGCAAAACAACTGTTCTCATTCAGATGTTTATGGCTGTAGTATTTAAGCAACGATTATGATGTTACTGACGATAATTGTACCATACTCTTGCTTTTTAACGTATTAAACCAGAAGATATGATAAATTAATTGATGAAGGAAACTTTAGTATTCTGATAAAGGTGAATTTTTTTCTCTTCCTCATTGTAGGCCAGGATTTACCTGTTAGTTCATCATATTTGACATTAAATATTTGTAGACCTGCCATGTAGACCATAGTAAGTGATTAGGCAAATGAAATTCCACATTTTCGTTAAAGAAGTATCACAAATTAGGGTGAAATATCTGTCCGTGACACTAAGGCATCATTAACCAGTCTAGAACGCTGTAATATGGATTGTGGTGCCCGTAGACTTTTTGAATTTTAGTTAGTGACGTTTTTCAGTTAACATCAAGCCCCCAGGAATGAAACCCCTGTCGGTTACCGGGGCTGCCTATACTTTGACTTTCATGTGACATGGGCCCGTGCTCAATTGGGATACCTTACCTCGATGACTGGCTGGTGCTGACAGGTTCCAGAAAAAAGCTGGTTCTAGGCAGCTATCGTCTTCTCCAGTTTTGTCCGAGCTTAGGCATTGTGGTAAACTTGGAGAAGTTTAATCTGCTTCCCAGACAAAGGATTCTTTATTTGGGCATGTCTATAGATATGGCAGCATCTAGGGTTTTTCCATCACACCAGTGGTTGCAGAAGTTCAGGTCTGTGTCATGCTCCTTCCTTTCACAGGCCGAATAGCCAGCTCATGAGTTACAGGTTCTTATTGGGATCTTGTCATCTTGTAAAGCTGATCTCTCATAGTCAACTCCACCTTCACTCTCTGTAGTTGAGGCTGAAGGAGTTATTGTCTACCATTGGTGGTTTGACGACCAGAAGCTTACGGTAGGAGTCCTTCTACATTCATCCCCTCCAGATTTACTCTTGTTCTCGGATGCTTCCATCGATGGTTGGGGTGCTCATCTCGAGGATCTCCTGGCCTTAAAGTGTTTGGAGTGTGGAAGACAAGCTGCTTCACATCAACGTGTTGGAGTTGAAAGCAGCTTTCCTAGGTCTGCAAGAGTTCCGAGAGAGGGAAGAGGGTCATGTTCTGATGTCAGGCAACACCACATTGGTGGCCTACATGAACAAAAACTGGGGGTGCTGGTGTCTCACAAACTCCACTCATTGACAGTCGAGATGCACTATAGTCGATTCATTTAAGGTAGATTCTTGCGCCTATGAGACGTTTGTTTGGCAGCCTCTGATTGGCTGGTACCGGGAGGTAGGCCGCTCGCTCATTGTGTCATATTTTCGTCTGTGACTTAGAAAACATGCAGTATGTTTATATTTCTTCATTTATCTCACGTTTTCCAAAAGATAATAAAGTTTTGGTCATTCCAAAGGATTCGGTATTAATTGTACAACTAAATAATCTTTTCCTGAAACAATTAGATAAAACACAAAGGAATTACAACGAGTAAAAGTGAAGAGAAAAAGTTTCAATCTTTACACCTGTTTTTATTTATCATCGGATTTTTAATAAGTCATACGATCAAGATGAATTAAAACTTGTATTTTCATACAATAAAATCACC
The DNA here is from genome assembly GCF_015104395.2 of Macrobrachium nipponense. Lineage (NCBI taxonomy): Eukaryota > Metazoa > Arthropoda > Malacostraca > Decapoda > Palaemonidae > Macrobrachium > Macrobrachium nipponense. Next base: position 2,416,590 of record NC_061087.1, read on the forward strand.
CTGAATACGCTGGTGCTTTCAGATTTTGGATGCGTGTAATATGTGAAGAGAAAATGAAGAATATAAGAATATATCTTATTATGTTGCAGCCGTACTTGACTCAGCCTAATAGGAAGTCTATCTTTCTTAATTATTTGTTGTTTATTACTTCACTGAGATTATTATTTCATATCACTCAAATAAGTGTCTGGTGTCTCTTTCATTTGAAAATATATTCATAAAATAAAATTAGGAACAATATCTTGAAACAACCTGATTAAAGTTTAGGCTGAGTTGAAGAGTGTGAAGTCGTCTTTCCACAGAGTTCAACTTCTTTGCTGGATTGAATTCCCCGCGGCCCGCATGGGTCTGAGCTAACGATACCAGATGCAACCATCTGATTATTATTATTTTTTTTTCCTTATCAGATATGCCCAGACATACTATATGATATTGTATTTAAAATGTTCGACAGTTATATTGGAAATTCTGTGTATTTATTTTCAGAAAATGTGATAATATAACATGGTAAATATTGTGGAAACTGCAACCTTTTATATCGCTAATTGGCAACTAAAATCTCTTGCTGAGGCGAAAACGCAACGACGACGCCTTGCAGATCTCATTCTCTCAGCAATATCGTCAAACTTGAATCATTTACTGATGCAACATAATAAGACATATTCTTCATTTTCTCCTCACATTTTACACGCATCCAAAATCTGAAAGCACCAGCGTATTCAGGGTGAATTTGTTGTATCAAGTTTTATTTGATCTTAATCGCGTTAATGATGCAAAATACGATAATAAATAAAAACAGGTATAAAGAATTAAATCCTTCTCTTTTCACTTTTACTCGTTGTAATTCCTTTGTGTTTCATCTTATTGATTTTAGGAAAAGATAACTTGGTTGTACAATTAATACCGAATCCTATGGTATGACCAAAATTTTCCTATCTTGAGCAAAGCATGAGTTGATTGAAGAAATATAAACATAATATTGCTAGTTTTCTAAGCCACAGTAGAAAATAATGAGTCTGAGCGAGCGGCCTACCTCCCGGTACCAGCCAATCAGAGGCCGCCAAACAAACGACTCGTAGGCGCAAGAATCTACCTTAAATGAATCGACTATAGTGGGCAATTGAGCTCATGGCCAGGTACATTCCAGCCAGAAGGAATGTGGTGGCTGACAAGCTAAGTCGGAGTCAAGTCCTAGGTATGGAGTGGGCTCTGCAACAGGACTCAGTGGTCCCAGATCCGCCTTCCCTCCGTTCTGCCTGGTCTGTCAGGTCCTGAACAGAGTAATGTGCTCTCGAAATCTCAGGATGACCTTAGTGGCACCTCTTTGGCCTCAGGTGGAGTGGTTCCCATACCTTCTGTCCCTTTTGTCATAGGTTCCAAGAGAAATCCCCCATGGCACAACCTCCTTAAGTATCTCCTGTGAGCAAGAGACTTTTCTCGCAAAGCTGCTGACCAGATATCCGGCTATCTCAGGAGATCTTCATCAGCAGGTTACCAAGGCAAGTGGGCCGTCTGCTATGATTGGTGTCTTCGATGGGGTTTCTCTCCACTCAGAACTTCTGTTCAGGTTATAGCAGATTTTCTTGATATTTCTCAGGTATGAGAAAGGTCTTTCTGTCTCTCGGCTATCAGAAACTACAGGGCTGCCTTGGGTTTGGTTTTGCTCTTGAAGGGCGTGGGCATCTCTTCATCCTGGGAAAATCTCGTTGTTCAGGTGTTTTGAATAATCCTGTTCACCAAGGGAACGCAACCTCCGATGTGGGATCTTACTCTGGTCCCGAGTAGTCTCACCTGAGCTCCATTTGAGCCACTACGTTAATCATCAGGCAGAAATCTGACTCTGAAGACACTTTATATTGGTTTTGGCTTCCTTGAAAAAATTTGTAGAGCTTCATGGCCTGTGATGTAACGTAAACACACCAGGGGTTGGGGTCTTTGGCCTTTGAATTTGTCTCGGAATTCACGGCTTAGACTCAGAATTCTTCGGTGCATGATGACAGATTAGCCCCATTTTTTATTCCCTCACCTAATGAGTTTGTGAACAGTATACTCTCTGAACATCTTTTCTGTTGTGTGAAGGATGAATAAAAGTATAGTTAATTTTCATTCATGGAATTATACTCTGTTAATTATGGTAACTAACCACGGCAAACAAATTATTCTCTTTTCGGTTTGTGTCAGTACTTGCTATTTATTCCAGTGCCTGGACTTGTACAGTGCACAGAAATCTAAGTATTGTACCATCTACCAAAAGACTGAAATCTGCATATTAAGCATATACTCATGCAATCTACCGAAAATTTCATCACATATATGTGATGAAATCATGGTTTAGGACAAAATTTTAAGGTTCAGATGATACACAAGATCAGATAATGCATGAGTGATTGTGAAAATTGTGGATCTTACTAAATATAATTGTTGGAAAAAAAAATTACTACTTTTGTATTAAGGAGTTTACCAGCCTGAGAAGAATCTTTAGTAGGCTTAAGGTTTGGGTAAACTAATCCTTCTTACAATAATGTATTAAGGAGCAACCTTCGGTTCCAAAACTCGAAGCACAGCATACCCCAAGGGGTTCGTATAAGGGATTGTGGACCTGTTTAGAAACGGCTTTCTTGTTTTGTTTATTTTAAATTTTTAGACTAAGTACCATACAACAGCATTTGTAATAATATCATCTCTACATAGCCAATATTTCACAAGATACCTGTTGTTGAAAAAGATAGCCTGTAAATCACAGATGGTTGTTATAAAAGATAGCCTATACACTGATGGTTTTGCAATTTAGCAGTCATCTTATACTACAGATATAAGATGATTTCATGAAAATTTTCTAAAGTTTTTTTTACCTCCTCTTGTCCAAATGTCTTCTTATACATTAAAACTTACAGTAAGTATTTGCAATCAGAATGAAATGAAAATTTCCAGTCTTCTGTTCCCAAGTCCCAGACCCGTAGGGCAGTGATGGACAATCTGGATGTGAATGTCTTCATGCTCTTTAGTCTCCTCTGTAGGGTGATCAACAGTGCTCTTGACCACTAGTCTTCTGATGATTGCGGTGACTCCTTGTTGGCCCCACACCAATTGATACGTAGGTCTGCTGACACTCCTGGTTGAGGTACGCCAAAGTCGTTGGCTTTGTGGCCCACCCGCCTGTCTCATCCTCGCATTTTCAGTTCCAGCTTGCAGAGTAGAATTGCTTCATGTGTGGAAGTTATCCAGTGTATTTTACAAGTTTTTTTTAACAAGATAGCTGCCTGACTTTTTAATGCCGACAAGATAGCTGTCTGACCACTTTTGCCGTTCCTCTGGGGTCATCTACCAAAGGAAGTGGGTAATATTCTGCAGTAGAATCTAACTAGTTTTAAGTAAGATTTAGCATGTATTGCACTGTGCTTTCTCTTTTGTCAAGGGAAACAAGAGGACTTGATAGACCCTTGTTCTGAAACTGTTACTTGGTAATAGCCAGAATAAGCTGCCCACCATCTTGACAACCCTTATTGGAGGTGTCATTTCTCTTTGAAGTTGTTCCTCATTCTGGTTAACTTCCTTACCAGACCAGTAGGCCCACTTGCTTTTGCAGCTGTGAGCGTGAATCCAACTTGACCTTTCTAAGGCATAAGTCTTCTAATGTAAATTGTAATAATTGCATCCTAGCAGGTACAAATAGGTTTTTAAAAGTAAACTACCTTAACCACCTTACTGTGTTCCTGCAGCAGAAGGCAAATGTGAAGTGACAAGGAAGCTAGTGAAGTGTTACCCCTCTCACCCCAACTCTACCAGTTATCTATGTTGTTACCAAGATTCAATGGCCAATCCAGCTTGTGATGAATGCTCTAATATAAAAGGTTCAGGTTTGAATACTTAGGAAAAATGCTGATTATTTTTAAAATGTGTTAGAAAAAATGAAATTCCTTTTTAGAAATGTTACTTTTCCTATGCAAAATTTTAGTTAAAAAAAAAAAAAAAGTCTTTATTTATAAGATATGTTTTCTTGATTAAAACTTGATAAAAGCTAATATGTTTTCAGATGTCAGTTTCCTTGTAGTGCTGACTGTCCACCTTGCCAAGAAATGTGCAATTGGAAATGTCAGCATAGTCGTTGCCGAAAGAAGTGCGGCTTACCTTGCAATTTTTGTCAGGTAATGTAATATCTGTATCACACTGTTTTCTCCCATTTTGTTTTCTCCTATTTTGGTACTCTTGTGTGCACACCTTACTTTAATCAGTATTAAAAAACTCTTCACTTTATGAGGGCCGGCTGGCTAATGCCATTTTTTAAGAACAGGACTTTGATATTTGTACCGCTTGATAAGGTGACTTGGGACATCTCCAAACTGCATATGATTTTCGCCTCTGACCTTCGGTTTTGTGACGCCAGGGTGATTTATCTCAAAAATAACCATTTTTCAAGTCTATCTCCTCCCTTGATATTTAATATTAAGACCTGGGGATTACTACCATTACATAGAGCTGATGAAGACCTCCAATCAAATGAGGATTTTTTTTTTTTTTTCTAAAAGTAAATTTTTTTGTTAGATTTGAATTTTCCATTGTGGTGATAAAAATAAACCCTATAAGTCATGAAAATAATGTATAAAAAAAAGACAAAACAAAAATTGGAAAAAGGGCTTGAATTGATTGTTCTGAGTTATATTCCAAATTTCAGTGATATAGCTTGAAAACTAAGTGAGAAGATAGATTTTGAAGGTCAATAAGTATAGTTTTGAGATACGGGCGTTCTAAGTTTTAATTTGTCTTTTTATAATGACATTGTTAATAAATTATGGTTATTATAAATGTATATTTCTGGTTTGGGTATTAACCCTTAAACGCCGAATGGACGTATTAAACGTCGAGTCAGAATCTCCCCCGATTTCCGAATGGACGTACCATACGTCGGCTCAAAAAAGTTTTTTTTAAAATTCGCGGAAAAATACTTATAGGCCTACCAGCCGAAAACTTTTGAATCGCGCCTTGGGAGATGCTGGGAGTTCACGGATCAAGGCGTTGTTTTGTTTACAATCGTTACGCAGGCGCGCAAGCGCGAATTTCTTTCTTATCGCACTAAAAAGTATCAGTGACACATCTCAAAAATTATTTCGTCCCTTTGACATAATTGTTGCACATTTTTAAATTATCCGTTACATGAAGTATTATATATGAAAATGTGCGCAATTTCATTTAGAATACAACAAAAAAATATTCATGATTGTAACTTTTATCAGTTTTGAAATATTTCCATATAAATAACGATAAGTGCCAAAATTTCAACCTTCGGTCAACTTTGACTCTACCGAAATGGTCGAAAAACGCAATTGTAAGCTAAAACGCTTATATTGTAGTAATATTCAACTATTTACCTTAATTTTGCAACAAATTGGAAGTCTCTAGTACAATATTTCGAATTATGGCGAATTTATGAAAAAACTTTTTCCTTACGTCCGCGGTAACACTTCCGAAAAAAATCATACATGCGATTGTGGTAATGTTTGCACCATTTTAAAATTAGCCGTTATATAAAGTTTTATATATGGAAATGTGCGCAATTTCATGCACAATACAACTAAAAACAACCCATGGTTGTAGCTTTTATCAGTTTTGAGATATTTTTATATAAACAACGATATTTGCCAAAATTTCAACCTTCGGTTAACTTTGACTCTACCGAAATGGTCGAAAAACACAATTGTAAGCTAAAACGCTTATATTCTAGTAATATTCAAGCATTTACATTCATTTTGCAACAAATTGCAAGTCTCTAGCACAATATTTCGATTTATGGTGAATTTATGACAAAAATAATATTTTCTTTTCAGCAAATTTTCTTACTCTGTATGTTAGTGAGATGTTTTCCTTGTATTTTCCTCTTTGGCTTGATGAAATTTCATCATGCCAATGAGGAAAAGACTAGCAAACCATCTAGCTGACATACAGACGAAGAAAATTAACTCTAATATGATTACAGAATATCATAATATATGTAATATTAGTGTAGTTAGTGAAGAGAGATAGAGGGAGGGGTGCATAGTTAGGAATGCCCCCGTCTTGCCTGTCACACACGTCGTGCAGTGCCCCAGGCTATGGTCGTTGAGCAAAGGGATCTTCATTTATGATAAATAACATAGTTTTGGTTTATTAATATCCAAAAATGATTATGAAATTCATAATAATCATGATTTATTAACAATGTCTTTATAAAAAGAGAGTACACGTTCGAGTTTCACCTCTGACATTCTCTTGCTTTTACATTCTTGCTTTTAAATTTGTTTATCTTTGCTGAAACAAAGATAAACAATGTAAAAGCAAGAGAATGTCAGAGGTGTAACTAGGTGTACTCTCTTTATACAAAGACATTGTTAATAAATCATGATTATTATGAATTTCATATTCCTTTTTGGATATTAATAAACCAAAACTATGTTATTTATCTTAACCCTTAAACGCCGAAGCGGTAAAAATCAAAAACTCCCCCGAATGCCTGGAGCCGGTTTTGAGTGATCGCGGAAGCGGAAAAAATAATTTTTTCAAAAAATCACAGCGCGCTTAGTTTTGAAGATTAAGAGTTCATTTTTGGCTCTTTTTTTGTCATTGCCTGAAGTTTAGTATGCAAATCATCAGAAATGAAAAATAATATCATTATCATATGTAAATAATGCGATATATGGTAGCAAAAAAAAAAAATTCATACATAATTGAATTAAAATCACGCTGTGCAAAAAACGGTAAAAGCTAACGAGTTTCTTTTTTTTCATGTATTGTACACTAAATTGCAATCATTTTGATATATAATACATTGTAAAACAATAAAAGCAACACCGGAAAAATATTATCACAAAATGATATACGAATTCGTAACGCGCGGACGTAAAAAAATGTTTTTTTTTCAAAAATTCACCGTTAATCTAAATATTGTTTTAGAGACTTCCAATTTGTTTCAAAATGAATACAAATGATTGAATATTACGATACTGTAAGAGTTTTGTTTAGCTTGACAATTGCGTTTTTTTTTTCGGCCCATTTCGGTAGAGTCAAAGTTGACCGAACGTGGTTTTTTTCTGTTATTTGTTGTGATTTATATGCAAATATTTCAAAAATGAGAAAAGCTACAACCTTCAAATATTTTTCCTTTTATTTTACATGATATTGCGCACATTTTCATATATAAAACTCTATGAAATACCTAATATGAAACGGAGCAAATTTTCCGAGAATTCGATGTACGCAATTTGGAGATTTATGGCGGAGAATCCGCGGCGGTGGAGGGAAGGAAAGTTTTTTCATAAATTCTTCACCATAAATCGAAATATTGTGCTAGAGACTTCCAATTTGTTGCAAAATGAAGGTAAATTTGCTTGAATATTACTAAAATATAATTAAGAGTTTTAGCTTACAATTGCGTTTTTTTTTCAAACCATTTCGGTAGAGTCAAAGTTGAAGCCGAACATGTTTTTTTCTATTTATCGTGATTTATATGCAAATATTTCAAAAATGAGAAAAGCTACAACCTTCAATTATTTTTTGTTGTATTCTACAGGAAATTCCGCACATTTTCATATATAACACTTTATGTAACGGCTAATTTAAAATGGTGCAAACATTACCACAATCGCACGAATGATTTTTTCGGAAGTTACCGCGCGGACGTAAAGAAAATGTTATTTTTTTTCATAAATTCACCATAAATCGAAATATTGTGCTAGAGACTTCCAATTTGTTACAAAATGAAGGTAAATGATTAAATATTACTAAAATATAAAAGTTTTAGCTTACAATTGCGTTTTTCAACCATTTCGGTAGAGTCAAAATTGACCGAAGGTTGAAAATTTGTCACTTATCATTTTTTATATGAAAATATTTCAAAACTGATAAAAGCTATAACCATGGGTTGTTTTTAGTTGTATTGTGCATGAAATTGCGCACATTTCCATATATAAAACTTTATGTAATGGCTAATTTTAAAATGGTGCAAACATTACCACAATCGCATGTATGATTTTTTTCGGAAGAGTTACCGCGCGGACATAAGGAAAAAGTTTTTTCATAAATTCACCATAAATCCAAATATTGTGCTAGAGACTTCCAATTTGTTGCAAAATTAAGGTAAATAGTTGAATATTACTACAATATAAGCGTTTTAGCTTACAATTGCGTTTTTCGACCATTTCGGTAGAGTCAAAGTTGACCGAAGGTTGAAAATTTGGCACATCGTTATTTATATGGAAATATTTCAAAACTGATAAAAGTTACAATCATGAGTATTTTTTTGTTGTATTTTAAATGAAATTGCGCACATTTTCATATATAATACTTCATGTAATGGATAATTAAAAAACGGTGCAAAAATTATGTCAAAGTGACGAAATAATTTTTGAGATGTGTCACTGATACTTTTTAGTGCGATAAGAAAGAAATTCGCGCTTGCGCGCCTGCGTAACGATTGTAAACAAAACAACGCCTTGATCCGTGAACTCCCAGCATCCCCCAAGGCGCGTGATTCAAAAGTTTTTGGCTGGTAGGCCTATAAGTATTTTTCCGCAAATTTAAAATAAAAACTTTTTTGAGCCGACGTATGGTACGTCCATTCGGAAATCGGGGGAGATTCTGACTCGACGTTTAATACGTCCATTCGGCGTTTAAGGGTTAATAAACCAAAACTATGTTATTTATCATAAATGAAGATCCCTTTGCTCAACGACCGTAGCCTGGGGTACTGCACGTGTGTCAGGCAAGACGGGAGTATTCATAACTATGCAGCCCTCGTTAATTTTCTTCGTCTGTATGTCAGCTAGATGGTTTGGTAGTCTTTTCCTCATTGGCATGATGAAATTCTTGTCAAAACAAAGATAACATATACATAAAAGCAAGCGAATCTCAGAGGTGAAACTCTTAATGTATACACTACAAGAGGTTTCTCCTCATACTGGAAGGTGGTAAACTGACTTAAGTTCCCTCCTGCCGCCTCATGGAATCTTTAACAGATGCCATTGCTCACAATTTTTTTGACAATAATTATTAAAATTTACGCTAACAGAAGTAATATTGCATTTTCTTGTAACGGATCAATGTTTTTGGCTTACTGAGTTTAGTTTACTAATTACCTTGTAACTACAAAAGTAAGAGGAATTTTGACGAAATATTTCGTTTACATATTCTCCATTGCCAAACGAAGCTCCATGAATTTTTTCATGACTGCATTTTTTGCCGTATACCCTCATATATAAGGGTTTCGGCCCGGCCCCCTTAACCCTTTAACGCCGTTTGGACGTATTGAACGTCGATATAAATTGTCTGTTGGGTGCCGGTTGGACATATGGTACGTTGATATAAATTGTCTGTTGGGTGCCGATTGGACGTAAGGTACGTCGATATAAAGAAGTTTTTTTAAAATTCGCGGAAAAATACTTATAGGGCTACCAGGCGAAAACTTTTGAATCACACGCCTTGGGGGATGCTGGGAGCTCACAGATCAAGGCGTTGTTTTGTTTACAATTGTTACCCAGGCACAAGCGCGAATTTCTTTCTTCTCGCACTAAAAAACATCAGCGACACATCTCAGAAATTATTTTGTCACTTTGACATAGTTTTTGCACCATTTTATATTAGCCGTTACATGGAGTATTATATATGAAAATATGTGCAATTTCATGTAGAATACAACTAAAAACAACTCATGTAGCGTTTATCAGTTTAGAAATATTTTTATATAAATAACGATAAGTGCCAAAATTTCAACCTTTGGTCAACTTTGACTCTACCGAAATGGTCAAAAAACACAATTGTAAGCTAAAACTCTTATATTCCAGTAATATTCAATCATTTACCTTCATTTTACAACAAATTGGAAGTCTCTAGCTTAATTTTTTTATTTATGGTTAATTTATGGAAAGAACTTTTTCCTTACGTCCGCACGATAACTCTTCCTAAAAAAATCTGAAATTTGTTCGTGCGATTGTCGTAATGTTTACACCATTTTAAATTAGCCGTTACATATAGTTTTATATATGGAAAAGTGGGCAATTTTATGTAGAATACAACTAAAAACAATCCATGGTTGTAGCTTTTTTCAGTTTTGAAATATTTTCATGTAAATAACGATAAGTGCCAAAAAATAACCTTCGGTCAACTTTGACTCGACCAAAATGGTCAAAAAACAGAATTGTAAGCTAAAACTCTTACATTCTAGTAATATTCAATCATTTACCTTTATTTTGCAACAAATTGGAAGTCTCTTGCACAATATTTCGATTTATGGTGAATTTATGAAAAAAAAATTTCCTTACGTCCGCACGGTAACACTTCTGAAATAAATCATAAATTTTTTCGTCCGATTGTCGTAATGTTTGCACCATTTTAAATTAGCTGTTACATAAAGTTTTATATATGAAAAAGTGTGCAATTTCATGTAGAATACATGAAAATATTTTATCAGTTTTGAAATATTTTCATATTAACCCTCTTACACCGACTGGACGTATTTTACGTCGACATTTTTTGTCTCCCGTGTGCCGACTGGACGTATTTTATGTCTACTCACAAAAGTTTTTTTTTTAAATTCGCGGAAAAATACTTATAGGCCTACCAGCCTAAAACTTTTGAATCACGCGCCTTGGGGGATGCTGGGAGTTCACGGATCAAGGTGTTGTTTTGTTTACAATTGTTACGCAGGCGCGCAAGCGCGAATTTCTTTCTTGCCGCACTAAAAAGTATCTGTGACACATCTCGGAAATTATTTCGTCACTGACATAATTTTTGTACCATTGTAAATTAGCCATAACATGAAGTATTATATATGAAAATGTGCGCATTTTTATGTAGAATACAACAATAAAATATTCATGATTGTAGCTTTTATCAGTTTTGAGATATTTTCATATAAATAACGATAATTGCCAAAATTTCAACCTTCTGTCAACTTTGACGCTACCGAAATGGTCGAAAAACACAATTGTAAGCTAAAACTCTTATATTTTAGTAATATTCAATAATTTACCTTAATTTTGCAGCTAATTGGAAGTCTCTAGCACAATATTTGGATTTATGGTGAATTTATGAAAAAACTTTTTCCTTACGTCCGCGGTAACTCTTCCGAAAAAAATCATACATGCGATTGTGGTAATGTTTGCACCATTTTAAAATTAGCCGTTATATAAAGTTTTATATATGGAAATGTGTGCAATTTCATGCACAATACAACTAAAAACAACCCATGGTTGTAGCTTTTATCAGTTTTGAGATATTTTCATATAAATAACGATAATTGCCAAAATTTCAACCTTCGGTTAACTTTGACTCTACCGAAATGGTTGAAAAATGCAATTGTAAGCTAAAACGCTTATATTCTAGTAATATTCAAGCATTTACATTCATTTTGCAACAAATTGCAAGTCTCTACCACAATATTTCGATTTATGGTGAATTTATGAAAAAAATAACATTTTCTTTACGTCCGCGCGGTAACTCTTCCGAAAAAATCATACGTGCGATTGTGGTAATGTTTGCACCATTTTAAATTAGCCGTTACATAAAGTTTTATATATGAAAATGTGCGCAATTTCATGTAGAATACAACAAAAAATAATTGAAGGTTGTAGCTTTTCTCATTTTTGAAATATTTGCATATAAAACACGATAAATAGAAAAAAAACCATGTTCGTTCAACTTTGACTCTACCAAAATGGTCGAAAAATGCAATTGTAAGCTAAAACTCTTATAGTCTAGTAATATTCAGTCATTTATCTTCATCTTGAAATAAATTCAAAGTCTCTAGCAAAATATTTAGATTGATGGTGAATTTAAAAAAAAAATCTTTCCTTCCCTCCGCGCGCGGATTCTCCGCCACAAATCTCCGAAATGCGTACGTACCATTCTCGGAATATTTGCTCCGTTTCATATTAGGCATTTCATAGAGTTTTATATATGAAAATGTGCACAATTTCATGTAGAATAAAACTAAAAATATTTGAAGGTTGTAGCTTTTTTTATTTCCGAAATAATTGCATATAAATAATATATATATAAAAAATTTCGACATTCGGTCAACTTTAACTCGTCAGATATGGTCGAAAACTGCAATTGTAAGCTAATACTCTTACAGTATAGTAATATTCAATCATTTGTCTTCATTTTGAAAGAAATTGGAAGTCTCTAGGACAATATTTAGATTTATGGTGAATTTTTGAAAGAAATATTTGTTTACGTCCGCGCGTTACGAATTCATGCATTATTTTGTGATAATATTTTCTCTGTGTTGCTTTTATCGTTTTACAATGTGTTATATACCAAAATGATTGCAATTTAGTGTACATTACAACGAAAAAAAAGTAACTTTTTACCCTTAACCGTTTTGCGCACAGCGCGATTTGAATACAATTATATATGAAATTTCGTTTTTGCGCTATCATATATCGCATTATTTATACTATATGATAATGATAATTTTTTTCATTTCTGATGGTTGCATACTAAACTTCAGCCAATGACAAAAAAAGGAGCCAAAAATGAACTCTTAATCTTGAAAACTAAGCACGCTGTGATTTTTGAAAAAAATATTTTTTCCGCTTCCGCGCTCACTCTGAAACACCTCCGGCACACTGGAGACAATTTTTTTTTTACCGCTTCGGCGTAAGAGGGGTAATAACAATAATTGCCAAAATTTCAATATTCGGTCAACTTTGACTCAACCGAAATGGTAAGAAAACGCAATTGTAAGCTAAAACTATTACATTCTAGTAATATTCAATCATTTACTTTTATTTTGCAACAAATTAGAAGTCTCTAGCACAATATTTCGATTTATGGTGAATTTACGAAATAAACTTTTTCCTTGCGTCCGCGCGGTAACTTCTGAAAAAATCAGAAAAATTTTCGTCTGATTGTCGTAATGTTTGCACCATTTTAAATTAGCCGTTACATAAAGTTTTATATATGAAAATGTGCGCAATTTCATGTAGAATACAACCAAAAATAACCCATGGTTGTAGCTTTTATTAATTTTGAAATATTTTCATATAAATAATGATAGATAGAAAAAATTCGTCCTTCAGTCAACTTTAACTCTACCGAAATGGTCGAAAACTACAATTGTAAGCTACAACACTTACAGTCTAGTAATATTCAATCAAGTACCTTCATTTTGCAACAAACAGGAAGTCTCTAGCACAATATTTCGATTTACGGGGAATTTTTGAAAACAGCTTTTTTTTACGTCCCCGTGTTACGAATTCATGCATCATTTTGTGATAATATTTTCTCTGTGTTGCCTTGATCGTTTTACAATGTGTTATATACCAAATTGATCGCAATTTAGTGTACAATACAACAACAAAAATTAACTCTTTACCTTTAACCGTTTTGCTCACAGCGTGATTTGTATACAATTATACGTATATGACATTTTTTTGTGCTGTCATATATCCCAATATTTATGTATGATAATGATTTTTTTTTCCATTTCTGGTAGTTGCATACTAAACTTCAGGCAATGACAAAAAAAGGAGCCATAAATGAACTCTTAATCTTGAAAACTAAGCGTGAAGTGATATATAAAAAAAAAAAAAAAATTCCGCTTCGGCGCTCACTCGCGAACGCTGCCGGCATAGGGGAGACGATTTTTTAAATACCGCCTCGGCGTGTAAGGGTTATGAATGTAAATATTTATGGGGCACTAAACTTACTCAAGAGTGAGATGAATACTAATTAAGAACTTGCAAATTTTTGAAGATGAAAGTACTCATTAAGGCTAGGTTTGCTACCCTTCCTCCCAGAAAAAAAGCCTTTAATGAATTTATGTATCTTTGCTCCGGAAGTTTATATCTACTGAATTCAAAATGTGTAATTACAAAGTGTAATTTGGTATCTATAATTATTATTTTTATTATTGTTATATTTAATTTTGAGACAGTTTGAGCCATAAAGGGTTGATATTACCTTGTGGATATAATCTTGGATCAAATCTTAGATTTAGCTAGGTTCTGTAGCCTCTGAAGTTTGAGTAATTTGCTACTTGGAATATTGTGGATGTGGCAAAGTTTGTAGGGTTGTATATCTTGATGTAGTGGTTACAATATCATTGTTCATATGCGGAACAAACCTTCAGCCTTAACAATAGGATAACTTCCTAGTGCCAGCTGGTAACTGGCTAACACAATCAAAGATTGTAAAGCAAGGAATCTGAGAGATCTGACGACTCATACTTGTATGAAGTGATAGTTGGTTAGAGACTGCTCACTGTAGCTTCAGTCTTTTTCCTTAACTGCCTTGGGAGTAGACACTGTTGTTTTTGCTCTCCTTTCAAGCCGGTTGTTTTGTGCCTGTGCTTCTTTCCTTTACAGTGTGTTGTGTGTGATTGTTTCTGTTTATTATGTATTCCTCCGATTCTTCATTGCCTCATCAACACATGTGTCTGGGCATTCGGGGATTTCCATGCTCAAGGTTTCTAGCGTCAACGTCTACAGATCTTTATACGACATGCATTAGGTGCAGAGGGAATTATTGTACTGTAATGAATCCCTGCCCGGAATGTCATTCCTGGCCAAAGTTGCAGTGGAGAGAGTTTTTTAAGACTAGAGAAATCGCAGTTTTGACTCTTCCTTCGTGTGGGGGGGGGGGGGGGGGGGGGGGTTTCTTCTTCTTGTCTGGGCAATTCGTCTTCTCCCTCCCAAGATTGCTCTCCCTGTGGCTATTTCAAGTGTTCCCATGTTGCCTTACTTTTCTTCCATGAATTCGTTGATAGAAATTGTGGGAGTGCCTCAGGGTGATGTTATATTTAAAGTAGCTCCATCTCCCTCGGGTTCAAATTCTCTTCCTGAGAGGGAGGAGGCTACACTGTAATTTATTTGTTTCAGGTTTGGAGTCATCCAAGATGGTGGCTGTTTGGGCGTCGCTTGGGCTACGGGGGTTCACTTTCCTTGGGTGGGCTGTTGTCTCATGTCTTGGAGGCATGTAACCCCCGTCCAACTGATTGCATTCCCACCTCCCCCATGACTACTCTATGTTGGTTCTCGTGTGCTGCCTCCTTGCAGAGCCTTGCCAACATTA
This sequence comes from Macrobrachium nipponense, assembly GCF_015104395.2. Lineage (NCBI taxonomy): Eukaryota > Metazoa > Arthropoda > Malacostraca > Decapoda > Palaemonidae > Macrobrachium > Macrobrachium nipponense. Next base: position 2,431,632 of record NC_061087.1, read on the forward strand.
TAAGTAATGAAAGTTCAGCCCAATATTCCAGAAACTGTTTAATACCTATCTATTTAATATTAAGTTCATTTACTGTCTACCGGGTATGGAAGCTGAGATGCAAAACTGATGATGAAGCCTTATTGCTCCGCCAGTGAGGCCATCAACTAGCACTGTTCATAGAGATGTCATGACATCACACCCATCGTCCTCTCAGCCTATGACACCAGATGTAGTGGCCGCTCATCCTCCTGTCGCTATGACGTCATCTCTTCCTGATCCTCTCTCACTGAGCCATCCAAGCAGTCTTCAAGAGGCTAGACTCTGTTTTGGAAGAGAGGCTTTCTGCCTTCTCTACGAAGAAGAGTCGTAAAAGTAAGGTCTCTTCTCCACCTCCTGCTTCTAAGTGTGAAAGTATTTTACAGAAATACAATGCTCTCTCTCTCTCTCTCTCTCTCTCTCTCTCTCTCTCTCTCTCTCTCTCTCTCTCTTCTCTCTCTCAGAGATGTATGGTTTTTGTATGATAAATAAATGATTTACTAATTTTCAGATATCAATATTAATGTAAACAGCAATAATGTAAATTCATTAAAGAAAATACCAAAGTGAACAAGCAGATTTTAGTTTATAAATAAAAAAAATTATGTAAGAATGAAAGAAAATCAGTTCTACCCGACATCTTGTCTTTGAACTCCAGTTAGCTAAGCTGAGATGGCTGGGGTCCAGTAGCTGTCAAATATATCAAGTAATGTGACAGGAGAGGGAGTGTGTTGCCCACACAAGATTCTCTCTCTCTCTCTCTCTCTCTCTCTCTCTCTCTCTCTCTCTCTCTCTCTCTTACTGAGATGAGAGAATTTCTGTGGTACATGTGTATATGTTTATTAGTATTTTTGCATAATAATAATAATAATAGTAATAATAATAGTAATAATAATATAACTAATTTCAAAATTCATATGTGGTAGTATTTTAAAGAAATACAATAATCTATCTATTTCCCTCTTTTAAATAAGGATAATTCTCTCTCTCTCTCTCTCTCTCTCTCATCGAGATATACATGTTATAGTGATAACTCTCGCCCTCTGTTTGGGCTGGAAGTGTATGTATACTATATCTTTAAGGGCATTACTATATTTTATGGTAAAATAATAATATACAGCGCTAGTTTTCAAATATTATTAAGTTTAATGAGATTCAACAAAAACAATAACATTCTCTCTCTCTCTCTCTCTCTCTCTCTCTCTCTCTCTCTCTCTCTCTCTCTCTCTCTCTCTCTCTCTCTCTCTCTACACACACACACATGTATGTTTATTTGTTTTGTAGTATAAATTAATTATTTACCTTATAACTAGTTTTCAAATATTAATAAGATTAATTTTAAAAAATAGCGATTCCCAGTCTTTTTATCCACTTGGAGGAAGATGGGCGGGGGAGTAATGGCAGTTTGATATATGAATTGGCCGAGGGGAAGGAGTTGGTGTCTAGGAGTTATTCTTCTCTCTCTCTCTCTCTCTCTCTCTCTCTCTCTCTCTCTCTCTCTCTCTGAAATAATTCATAATTTCACTCTTGATGGTCAGATATATGATGTTGCCATTCAGTGCTCTCTCTCTCTCTCTCTCTCTCTCTCTCTCTCTCTCTCTCTCTCTCTCTCTCTCTCTCTCTCTCTCTCTCTCTCTCTCTGTGTAAGGTGTGGTATAGCATAGTTAATCCACAAAACCTGATCAGAAAATGTTCTGCATGCAACATTCCGACCCATCTACAATGTGCTGAGGTAATGCAAGATATGAGAAAAGATACCAGAATATTTTGCTCAACATGTCTATCATGGATAGACAATGTTATTAAATCAAGATTGAATGTACAAATAGTTGAGGATGAAGAAGAAGAGGAAGAGGAAAACGGAAGAGAAGTAAACAAAACTGAAATGACAGAAAAAAGTAAGGAAAACAAAGAACTAGATAAAAGTATGGATGCAGAGATACTCATTGATACTACATATGAGGCAATAAAGCAGCATACTACGAAGAAATAAATTACGATATGACAACACAAAAGAAAATTCCCGAAGAGGCTCTACCCAGATCTACACAATGAAGGGAAAGAGGAAAAAATAGACAAAAAAGACAAAGTCTGCAACCTTTTGAAAAGAGGGAATTGCAGATTTGGAGAAAGATGTTACTACAAACATCCTAAGGTATGTCACAGCTATGAAATATATGGTAAATGTGCATACCTAGACGGCTATGAGGATGATTGCAGAGATCTGCATCCTAAAATATGCAAAAACCTAAAAGAAGGAAAAGGATGTAAGTTTGACAAAAAATGTAAATATATGCACCCTGTAGCCATGAATCATAATCAAATAAATAATCAATCGAGTAATAAAATCCAAAATAAGAAAGAAACAAAGAGAGGAAAAAAGAATATCAGTTAAAAGAAAAAACCAAGCCATCGACGTGATATGCAGTGATGTCAGCAAAGAATTTCAAAGCCTCAGCTCCAAGATACAACTCAAGAGATAATAACTATTTATTATGCAAGAGGATATTGCGGTTAGGAGAAAATTGCAAATTCAGACAAAATGAATAATTATGATGAAGGAAGATCAAATATTATGGAAAAGTTAGATTTTTTAATGTCAGAATTTCTGGAAATGAAAAAAAAGAACAACATACCAGAACAGGAAAGAGATATGGGAAAATCCTTATTATTACCCATATTAAATGAAGGAGAAAACACGCAAACCATCATAGTGATGAATGCACAGGGTTTAGTTACGAGTAACTCAAAAAGAAAAATAGAGTACTTAGAAGAACTAACCCAAATTGAAAAGAAAATAGATATAATGAATATAAGTGAAACCTGGTATTCCCAAGAGACTGGGAATGATGATCAAATAAAAGGGTTCCAAACTTATAGATCAGATAGAAAAAATAGGAATCAAGGGGGAACCTTAATATATGGGAAAGACAAAAAACAAGGAAAAATATATGAGAAATATAGTAACTCAGAATGTGAACTAATAGCGGTAGAATTTGAATCTGAAAAATCAATGAACATAGTAATATATAGACCTCCTAATACTAAAGAGTTTGACTTAATAATAGAAAAATTGGGTGGCAATTGTATATGTAGAAATCACAAGGACTGGACTATTCTCCTATCTGGAGACTTCAACTTTCCTTTTGTAGACTGGAAAGAACGAATAGGAGATTGTGGTTGTACTTATACATATGAAAAAGAGAGTAATAGTAGTGCAGAAGATAAGAGGCAATTTGAAAAGCTATTAGATATGCTACTAGAATACAACATTCAACAAATAAATCACCTGCCAACAAGAAAGGAAAATACTTTAGACCTAGTATTTGTGAACGAGGTGAATTATGTTAAAGAAATAATAGTTTATAATGCGAGTATTTCAGACCATAATGTCATAGAATTAACAGTCCATTCCAAAGCAAGTGAAAACAGAGATAGCAAGAAATGAAAAAGTGGGAAGGATATGGAAAATACAACTTTTACAGTAAAAATATACAATGGTCAGAAATAAATGAAGAATTAAACAAAGATTGGGATAACATTTTCGTAAGTGATGACACAAGGGTAAATACGGAGATATTATATAAAATATTAGAGAAAATAGTGGATAAATATATACCGAAGAAGAAAAGTTAACATCAGTCATGCATACCAAGAGACAGAAGGATCTTGTTCCAGAAAATCAGAAAGTGGAAAAAAGGTCTTGCAAAAGAAAAAAATGCATGGAAAGTTATAGAACTAAAAAGTAAGATAGAAAATGCAGAACAAAAGATTATACAATCAAAAGAAAATGAAAAACGGGGACTGGAAGAAAAAACCCTAATAAATATCAAGCAAAACCCCAAACTATTATACTCATACGTGAAAAAGATGAATAAAAGAAGAATAGAAATAGGCCCTCTAAGAATTGAAGGGAGATTAACGAATGGAAAAAAAGGAAATTTGCAACATATTGGCAGAACGATATAAAAGAGAATTCACCCCTAGAATAGATAATGAAGATAATGATATAGAAGTAAGGGACGAAAATAGTGAATATTTAGCTGACATAGATATTAATGAAGCTGATATTGTGCAGGCTATTAATGAAATTAAAAATGGAGCTGCAGCAGGGCCTGATGGAGTTCCTGCTATTTTGTTAAAGAAAGTAGTTCATTCTGTCGCAAAGCCACTTGCAATATTATTAAGACAAAGTGTAGATACAGGCACGATCTATGATGAGCACAAATTAGCATATATTACCCTTACATTCAAAAGTGGATCAAGACTAGAGGCAAGTAATTAATAGGCCTGTGAGTCTAACATCACATATTATGAAAGTGTATGAAAGGGTAATGAAGAAAAATATTATGAAACATTTAATAAAAAATAATTTGTTTAATATAGGACAACATGGTTTCGTACCCGGAAAAAGTACACAAATCCAACTGTTAGTCCACCGTGAAAACATATATAAAAAATATGAAAAGTGGAAATGAAACAGATGTGGTTTATCTAGACTTTGCAAAAGCTTTTGACAAGGTAGACCATAATATAATAGCGAAGAAAATCAGAAAATATAATATTGTGGATAAAGTAGGAAGATGGTTAAAAGAATGTTTACACAACAGAAAACAGATAGTTATTGCAAACGATGAGAAATCGGATGAAGCTAAGGTAATTTCTGGTGTGCCACAAGGTACGGTGTTAGCTGCATTACTGTTTGTTATTATGATTGCAGACATAGACAGTAATGTTAAGGACTCGATAGTGAGTAGTTTCGCCGATGACACAAGAATAAGTAGAGAAATTACTTGTGATGAAGATAGGAATGCGCTACAAAGAGACCTTAACAAAATATATGATTGGGCAGAGTAAATAGGATGGTATTTCACTCAGATAAATTTGAATCAATAAACTATGGAGACAGAGAAGGAAAGCTATATGCATATAGGGGACCTAATAATGAGACAATCACAAATAAGGAAGCAGTTAAAAACCTTGGTGTGATGATGAATAGGAACATGTTATGCAATGATCAAATAGCAATTCTATTGGCAAAATGTAAAGCAAAAATGGGAATGTTGTTACGGCACTTCAAAACAAGAAAAGCTGAACACATGATTATGCTTTATAAAACATGTTCGTAGTCCACTTGAATATTGCAATATGATATGGTACCCACACTATCAAAAGGATATTGCACAAATAGAGAGTACAAAGGTCCTTTACAGCTAGAAGAGAAGAAGTTACGGACCTTGACTACTGGGAAAGACTACAATCCTTAAAATTATATAGTCTAGAAAGGAGAAGAGAACGCTACATGATAATTCAGGCATGGAAACAGATAGAAGGAATAGCTGAAAACATCATGGAGCTAAAAATATCAGAAAGAGCAAGCAGAGGTAGATTAATAGTGCCCAAAACTATACCAGGAAAAATAAGGAAAGCACACAGGACATTATTCCACTATGCACCAGCATCGATAATGCAGTGTCTATTCAATGCATTGCCAGCTCATCTGAGGAATATAACAGGAGTGAGCATAGATGTGTTTAAGAATAAGCTCGACAAATATCTAAACTGCATCCCAGACCATCCAAGATTGGAAGATGCAAAATATACCGGAAGATGTACTAGCAACTCTCTGGTAGACATTAGAGGTGCCTCATACTGAGGGACCTGGGGCAACCCGAACAAGATGTAAGGTCTGTAAGGTAAGGTCTCTCTCTCTCTCTCTCTCTCTCTCTCTCTCTCTCTCTCTCTCTCTCTCTCTCTCATTGTCTGTAGGTATATATTTTTAATGGTAAAATGTTTAAGATGACTGAAATGATATTAATAATATAACCTCAAAGATCAATACAGTAATAGGTTATTAATTTTAGGTTTATTTGAAGTAGGATTTTATTTATGGCATACATTTGGTATCTGAACTTTCAAGATAGGCAGTTATAAGCATTTTTAGTGGTGGTTTTAACTATTTGCAGGTTTTAACTATTTTCGGGGGTGTCTGGTACACATCCCCCGCGAATAAGGAAGTACACTGTATTTACTAAGTCAAGTAATTTTTGAAATTTTTAATAAAGGGGTTTATAAACCCATACACCCATACATATACACATATAGCAAAACAGATATTTTTGCTAAGCCTCGAATAGTTTTAGCATGTTATATTAATGATAAACTAGCATATATAAAACCCTCATTTTTATACATTCAACTTCCCTGCCAGATATATACTTAGCTATAGACTCCGTCGTCCCCGACAGAATTTCAAATTTCGCGGCACACGCTACCGGTAGGTCAGGTGATCTACCGCCCTGCCCTGGGTGGCAGGACTAGGAACCATTCCCGTTTTCTAATCAGAATTCTTCTGTCGTCCGGACCGTCAACATTGTTGTTGGTTCCTCTCGATTGGTTTTTCTTTTTTCACCGGCAATTGATCTTCTTGACTGACTTTTGGTGACGTATCTGGATTGTTGGATTGGCATACGCTTTTGTGGACTGTTTTGTGGACTTGATTTTGGATTTTTCTTTAAAAATGTCTGACACTGGAATGGTTGTGAGACGTTGTGTGAATGTAGGCTGTAAGGTGAGGTTGCTGAAAGCTTCGGTAGACCCTCACACTGTATGCAAGGGTTGCAGGGAGCATGAATATTCTTTCACTAATACTTGCAAGGAATGTGAGAATTTGAGTGAGAATGAATGGAAGAATCTAACTAATTATTTGAAAAAGTTAGAAAGAGAAAGAGTGAGGAAGGCTTCTTCTAGAAGTTTAAGTAGTTCGAGATCTAATGAACCAATTCCTAGCTTGGGATCTTCCCCAAGGGTAAGTATTGCTACTTCTCCTTCCATTTCAGCCCCTTCTCCTATTGCAGAACCTGTAGATTCAGCGAAAGAACTTGCGGATCTAAAAGCGGCCTTCAAGTTAATGGAAAACAAAATGGCTGCCCTGCGTAAGGTAAGGCTAGTGATTTTTCAGTGGACAGTGATATGAGTGTCCCCAGTGCAGTGGAGGGGGCATCTGGTCGGCTCCGCAACGCTCCTAGGACTAGACCTCTTCCAAGCTCACATGCCCAGAGGAGAAGGAATGTCGAAAACCGAAAGGAGGTTGTGGAGAATCCCCACCGATCAGGTGTCCCTTCGGCGGTTTCTGTGACACCCCAGACTGCCAGGGATCGCTATTGTAAAAGCGTCCTGCGTGAGTGTTTTTCTTCGTCGGGATCTTCGTCTCCGAGACGTGATTGGAGGGATTCAGATCGCTCGCGACCACTGAAGAGCAGCTGGAAGGCTCCGACTATTGACTCGAGCCCGGAAAACTTCCCTGAGGAGTCTCCTTCGCGAGTTAAGAAGGCAAGAAGAGCCATTCTGTCACCCCACCCAGAGTTAGAAGGAGTCAGGAGGTGGAGGCTATGGACTCCTCCCCTCCTCCTTCCCCTCCTCCTTCCCCTCCTCCCGAAGAGGATAAAGAGGAGGTTACTAAGAGGTTTATGATTGCTATGCAGGAGCAGATTTCGTCTTTTGTAGGAGTGCTTTCTAAGGAGCCTCCTAAAAGGAAAGACTTCCCTTCCTATCAAAAGGTCCTCCAGACGTATGGAGGTATCTGCCGCCAGGATCGATGCTCCTACTCGAGGTGAGGCTTCTTGTAAGAACGTGGAGTCAACCTTACGGAGTGAACCGATCAGGCGTCTGGCACCGGCCAGGAGTGAGGAGTCACCCAGGAGGCAGGAGCCAAGAGCCAGGAGTGAGGAGTCACCCAGGCAAGAGGCAGGAGCCAGGAGGCAAGAGCCAGGAGGCAAGAGGCAGGAGGCAAGAGGCAGGAGTCAAGAGGCAGGAGTCAGGAGTTCGGAGTCCGGAGGCAGGAGTCAGGAGTCAGGAGGCAGGAGTCGGAGACTCATTTCTGGAATTTGTGACTCTTCTCCAAACAGAAGCTCCTCTCCTTCAGATCGTAGGAGGTCTTGGAAAGACTCTTCCTCCAAACGAGAGCTTTCTCCTTCGTCTGATCGAAGTTTGGACAATTTGTCTGATGACGAGCTTCCTGCAAATGAGGGACTCTCAAATTATAAGATCTTAGCCTCCTTGTTACTACAAGAGTTCGGAGACTCTCTTAGTCCGGCGGCTCCTCCTCCTCGTTCTCTCTTTTCGAGCTCGACTACGGTGAAATCTTCGGCCTTTCTGAAAATGAAACCTGCGATCTCCGTGAAGAAGGCCCTCCAATCTTTAGATTCTTGGATGGGCACTAAGAAAGAGTTGGGAAAGACTGTATTCTGCATGCCTCCTTTCAAACTCCATGGAAAGAGGTATTTGGTATGGGACAGGAGAGACTATGGGTCTTTCTCTTCCTGCTTCGGCAGATGCGGACTTTGCCAATTTAGTGGATGCCTCCAGACGTCACTCTTTAGGATCGGTCAGATCTACCTGGAGCATTTCGGAGTTGAACCACTTTCTAAAGGGACTTTTTGTCACTTTAGAGGTGTTCAATTTTCTGGATTGGTCACTCGGAGTTCTGGCTAATAAATCTAAAGATCCGGAGTTTCTTAAGAACCCAGAGATTCTCCATAGCGTCCTGTCTTGCATGGACAAGGCAGTACAAGACGGTTCGGGAGAAGTTGCTTCCCTATTTGGTGCTGGTCTTCTGAAGAAGAGATCAGTCTATGGATCCCTGTTATCAAAAGGGGTTTCTCCGAGCCAGAGGACAGCGTTATTGTTCGCCCCTCTGTCAGATCATCTGTTTCCTTCTCAGTTAGTGAAGGATATATCTCGCTCGCTAACAGAGAAGGCGACACAAGACCTACTTGTACAAACATCCCCAAGAAGGGCCGTCCTGTATGGGTCTACGAAAATATAAAAAGGACTCTCGTCCTCCTCAGCAGCCCTTTCGTGGAGGTGCAGCGGCTCGTCCCCCTGCCAGAAAGAAGAGCTCTGATAAGAGAGGAAGGTCTTCCTTCAGACCTTTCAAGAAGACGAAATGACTTGATGTTCCTTCAAGCACCAGTGGGCGCCAGACTCCTGAACTTTGCAGGAGTCTGGGCAAAAAGGGGAGCCGACCCTTGGTCAGTTTCAGTCCTAAAGAAAGGATACGTAATCCCCTTCGAGGACAGTCCTCCCCTAACATCTACGCCTCGGGAACTGTCAGCGAGGTACAGAGACCCTGTAATGAGAAAGACTCTCCTTCAAATGGTAGAACAAATGTGGGAAAAGGAGGCCATCGAACTTGTGCATGATCCACACTCCCTGGGATTTTACAATCGCCTTTTTCTAGTACCAAAGGCATCGGGGGGGTGGAGACCAGTACTGGACGTAAGCGCTCTGAATCGCTTTGTTCAGAAAAAGAAGTTCCGTATGGAAACGTCCGCCTCAGTAATGTCAGCTTTTCGTCCAGGAGATTGGATGGTCTCTCTGGACTTGCAAGATGCATATTTCCACGTTCCCATTCACCATTTGTCAAAGAAATATCTTCGGTTTATGATAGGAGACAAGATTTTTCAATTCAGGGCTCTGTGTTTCGGCCTGTCTACAGCTCCACAGGTCTTCACCAACCTGATGGCGAATGTAGCAAGATGGCTTCACCTAGAGGAAATAAACATCTCCCTCTACTTAGACGACTGGCTGATCAGGGCCAAGTCGGAGATTCAGTGCTTGGAGGACTTATCAATAACAAGAAAGATGATAGAATCGCTGGGATTACTCGTGAACCTCGAGAAGTCGCAGCTGATCCCCAGCCAGAACTTGGTCTATCTGGGGATTCAGATGGATTCTCGGGGTTTTCGGGTATTTCCTTCGCGAGAGAGAATCACTCGAGGTTTGTCGAGAATCTCGAACTTCTTAGAGAGAGAGAACAGTTCAGCGAGGGATTATCTGAGCCTTTTAGGGACTCTGTCCTCGCTAGAAAAGTTCTTCTCTCTGGGGAGGCTTCACCTTCGCCCTCTTCAATTTTTCCTGAAAGGGGTGTGGAGTTGGAAGACGGGACAACTCTCAGACACCTTCCCGCTTCCACAAGAGATAAAAGATCACTTGAAGTGGTGGATCCTTCCTCTTCAGAAGAACGAAGGCGTGTCGCTTGCCCTGCAGAACCCAGACCAAGTTATTTTCCGACGCTTCGGAGTCGGGATGGGGAGCGACGCTAGGAGCAAGGGAGGTGTCAGGCACCTGGACAAAGGAACAGGTGTCCTGGCACATCAATTGCAAGGAACTAGTGGCCATACACCTAGCCTTAAGGTTCTTCGAGGAGATAGTCAGAGGCGGGGTGTTACAGATAAACTCGGACAACACCACGGCTCTGGCTTACATACGCATGTGAGAGCGGACAGACTAAGCAGGAGGAATCAGGTCCTTCCCACAGAGTGGACTCTACACACAGAAGTGTGCCGAAGTCTTTGGTCCCTGTGGGGGAGACCTCACATAGACCTGTTTGCGACGTTCCTCTCCAAAAGAGTAGAGATCTTTTGCTCTCTAGTGGAAGATCCGAGAGCCTTTGCAATAGACGCATTTCTCCTGGATTAGTCGGGTTTAGACGCCTACGCCTTTCCCCCGTTCAAGATCCTGGGGGGAGTGCTCAGGAAGTTCGTAGCTTCAAAGAGCACGAAGTTGACCTTAATAGCCCCATTCTGGCCAGCCCAAGAATGGTTCACTGAAGTACTGGAGTGGATAGTGGACTTCCCCAGATCTCTTCCAAGCAGACCAGATCTACTCAGACAACCCCACTTCGAGAGGTTTCATCACAACCTCCCCGGTCTCGCTCTGACTGCCTTTCGACTATCGAAAGACTTGTCAGAGCGAGGGGCTTTTCTCGCAAGGCTGCAGGCGCTATCGCTCGAGCCCGCAGATCCTCGACGAGAAGAGTATACCAATCGAAGTGGGAAGTCTTTAGGAGGTGGTGTAAGAGTCAGAAGCTGTCCTCCTCCAGTACCTCTATAGTTAACATTGCCGATTTCCTCCTCTTTCTGAGAGAGGAATCGCACCTATCTGTGTCAACAATCAAGGGATACAGAAGCATGCTGTCTTCAGTATTCAGGAATCGAGGGCTAGAAATTGCAGATAACAAAGATCTACATGATTTGATTAGGTCCTTTGAAACTTCAAAATCAGCAACTCCTAGAACACCTAGTTGGAATCTGGACGTGGTCCTGAAATTCCTTTCCTCAGATAAATTCGAGCCTCTACATCTGGCTTCCTTCCGCGACGTCACTAGGAAATGCTTATTCCTGTTGTCTCTCACTACAGCCAAGAGGACGAGCGAATTGCACGCTCTGGACTCCACAGTGGGATTCAAAGGAGATGCTGCTATCTGCTCGTTCCAGACATTGTTTCTGGCGAAGAACGAGAACCCATCAAAACCTTGGCCCAGAAGCTTTGAGGTAAAAGGTCTATCTAACCTCGTAGACAGAGAGACAGAGAGGTCTCTCTGTCCAGGGAGAGCTCTTACATTTTATTTAGAGAGAAAGAAACAGATGGGAGGTTGTCAACAAGGTCTTTGGTGTGCTGTGAAGAACCCCAAAAGACTCATGTCCAAAAACGCCTTGGCCTTCTTTGTGAGAAGCGTAATTACTGACGCACACCAGAACTGCTCGGAGGAATCCTTCGGTCTTCTAAAGGTTAAGACCCATGAGGTGAGGGCAGTAGCAACGTCCCTGGCGTTCCAAAAGAATATGTCTCTTAGAAATATCATTGAGACTACTTATTGGAGGTGCAATTCAGTGTTTGCGTCTCATTACCTGAAGGATGTGAAAGTGACTTATGAGAAGTGCTTCTCTCTAGGTCCATTTGTATCAGCAGATACAGTTCTGGGTCTTGGAGCAAAGACTGATCCTTAAAATATTTTAATTTTAACGTACATAAACCCTCTTGTCAGATATGTGCTTGGTTTTCTATTAGCAAGCTCACGGATGTCGCACGGGTGCATAGTGTCATTGCTTGTAGGGGATCAAGGGTATGTATGGCTAGTAGGGGGGTACAAAATTTTTTTTTGTATATTTTGTTATAAATGAACGTGTAATTATGTTTCGAGTTTTTGGTTGTTTGTAAGGAGTTCGGGGATAACTCCTTGCAATCTTAGAACTAACATGGATGTTAGGATCAGGTGATCGGGATCGGTGTTGTGCTCCTTGAACAAGGTGTATTGTCATGTTAGTGGAATAGCACCCAATGACAAAGGCCTTTAGGCTCTGCCGAGTAAGTGGATAAGACCCCATTGGCAGACCCACAAGAACTCTTAGCCATAGATCAATATCTCGCTGAGGCTCTTGAGGCTAAGCAGACTCCAAGGCAGTAGCCGCGAAGTCTTCAGCCTAATAAGGTAGGAACCAAGGTTTATTAATACCTACAACATATGTTGTTTACCTGTCTATTTCAGTAGTTAGCTGTCTCTTACCCACCACCAATGGGTGCTAATCAGCTAAGTATATATCTGGCAGGGAAGTTGAATGTATAAAAATGATATTGTCATGATACAATAAAGTTTTATACATACTTACCTGACAGATATATACGATTAATGGCCCACCCAGCCTCCCCGCAGGAGACAGGTGGAAGAGAAGAATTCTGATTAGAAAACGGGAATGGTTCCTAGTCCTGCCACCCAGGGCAGGGCGGTAAATCACCTGACCTACCGGTAGTGTGTGCCGCGAAATTTGAAATTCTGTCGGGGACGACGGAGTCTATAGCTAAGTATATATCTGTCAGGTAAGTATGTATAAAACTTTATTGTATCATGACAATATCATACTAACACTAACCTCCATGGTAGGTTATTTTACCTTATAAGTAAATCAACACTTACGCTAAGCATAACTTAGAGTAACTAATTAGAATTGCAATTTCAGCACCTAATTCAACATGTTACTTAAAAACCACCTCATAAAATGTAGCTCCGAGTTTTAGACTGCCATTACATTTGGCACCTGTTGCCAATTTGACTAGCCTTAGAATACATATTCTAGGCTAACAACTTTGACCAATAGTGTTAGTAAGGGCTCACTACTTAATACTAGGAATCATCTTGCTTCGTTATTTCTGTCATACTAAATATGGCAAAATCAAACTAAAATTTGGTAGCCTGTTTATCTACTTCTAGGTACTTCTAACCAAAAAATTAGGTAAGTACTTAAAGTTATTTAATCATCTTGAAGATGTGCAATCTTAGGTTAGGGGCTACCAATAATAGCCATTCATAGTCTTAAAATTACTTGTCCTAAATAGGCTAGTTTACTAGCTCATGTAGGCTACTGCCTAGGAAAATGTTGAAACCGTTATCTGATAAGATTAACTAAATTATTAATACAGTATGGAGTAATTCTTTAGGCAGAAAACCTTTAAAAAAAAACAATTTAAAAACACTTTTTGCATTCATAAAGGCTAGGTTGGAACATGTATCTCGCTGATCACATGCTCTAAACAACATGGGATGGGTAAACAAAACACCAGTTTTCATACTCACAATAAATTTTTTTTATTCCACAGTTTTTAGCCTAACTGTTTTAACTAAATCTTAAACATAAGCTCATAACTTTCAACTTTCGGATAATCCATGATGTCTGGAGAGCGATCTCGAAGAAAAATTCTCTAAATAGAGGAGCACTGGCCGAGTAAACTTACGTCTGTATTGACCAGAGGAGTTATGGAACTTGGTCTTGTAGCCTGCCTGAGCATAAAACAAGATGGCTGATGCGCATAGTCACTTCTAAAGGTTTTGACATAGAAACTGGGTCCAGATTCGCTGAAGACAAGATAAAATGCCTTCTTGTCTTTTGAGTCCAATATACTCTATCACTTGTCATAGTGTTTATCATTATGACAATACCCGGCTAAAGGACCAGGCTAAAAGATATTTCTTTGATATTAATCTGATCACCATGGGCCACTGGTACACACCATGGAGGGTAAATCCTTAGAGGATGAAACAGCGACTACGCTATCAAAATATACGTTTCCTGGATTATAATTTTGGTTAGTGTTCCCATCTGATATTGCAACTTTAAACCTATTAAAATGTGGTATGGCATACAAAATATTCATCCCTGCAGCATGGATACATATTATAGGTTCTTGAACTAATTTAATTCTACAATGCATTATGCTTGTGTGAATTTCTCTCTCTCTCTCTCTCTCTCTCTCTCTCTCTCTCTCTCTCTCTCTCTCTCTCTCTCTCTCTCTCCACTGTAGTAGAGATTTAGTTAATATTTATTTCAATATTTTATTAGTAGGTTGACATGGTTATAATTTGTTTTCTTGTACTAGGTGCTGTGCTAGTACAGTTGTTTTTGCTTGTCCAAAATGTTTTGCAGCCTTCACTTTTGTGTGTGTGTGTTCTTCACATGCAGTTACAACCTGCAGGTTTAACTATATACTACTTTCTTGTTGAGAGACATTTTTCTTTATTGTATATAGGATGAATACAAATTAATGCTATACTTACCTATGGAAGTCATCATTGAGAAAGAGCTGGTTTTTGACAAGTTGAAAACTGTAACACAACTTAATAAATGTGTGATAGATATGGTGACAAACATGGCAAACAGCAGTTGTTTTTTAATTTGGTTTCTGAAGTCAGTAGCTGCTGTCTTTGCATGTGGTTTGCTGGGCAGTGGTTATTTTAATATTGTGTGGTTGTTAATAATAAAGAAGAGGAATGCAGCATTAGATAAACTAGTAAGTTTGGTAGCATGGTTGGATGCATGATGATTCACATTCACCTTGTCTTTGTACATGTATCATGTGTTCCTCTCCCCCTCTAAAACAAAAGAGGCAGACAAGTAAATGTATAATAAGTGGTTCACATACACTCATACTCTCTACTTTTACTATACTGTCCTCCATTAAATGAAGATCAATAACAATACTGGACCAGAGAGAGTTCTGGTGGTAGGGGACAATTTTTTTTTTTTTTTTTTTTTTTTTTTTTTTTTTTTATGTAACTTGTACAAAGACTAATTTGTTTAAGTTTGCATGATTTTATTTTGTACAGGCAGACCTCAGTTATCAGCAATCTGGTTTTATGGGGCTTGTCTAGTGCTAAAAATCAGCAAAATTTGGTGCCTAAATGTAGGGATATATGGTTATCAGCACGGATAATCGAGTATTGTGATAATACATACCTAACAGAATTGCCATTAACTGGTTATTGGTGCAGGAAATCGGCAAATTTCAGTTATCAGCGATTTTTCATTATCATCAAGCTGTTGGAATGGAACCCTCACCGGTAACCGGGGACTGGTTGTATTTTTCTTGATGTCTGTATTTTACATAGCATGGAAGCACATGTATGTAGAACCATAGGCTATTATTTTTTATTACGTTAAACTGTCCGGTACTATATTGTTTTTATTTTAGAAGCAATTCATATTGCAATAATATATCTAAAATTTTGATAAGTTGATAAATATTTAAACTAAATGAAAGTATCAAAATACAGGCAGTCCCTGAAATACACCAGTCCTGGTTATCAGCACCAATCCTTGCTTAACAGGTAACTGGTGCTATTTTCACATACTTTTTGTTATCTGTGATTTCCAGTTATTGTCAAGCCATTGGGAACAGAACCCCCACCAATAAATTTGGATTGCCTCTGCCGGTTAGGATAAGCTATTAATTATTTGATATAGAATAGTTATTCATTAGAAGCCAAGCAAGCTGCTTTAGGGTTCTGTATTGTGTTTGCTATTTACCAATCTTTGTTGCTTTATGGATTTTGTTACTTAGTGCAAGGGGCAAATCCCCAAACTTTATTAAGTAAATGTCTTAATCTTTTGTGGCCAATGATGACATTTCTAAAAGAGTTATTGATTTTAAATTGGTTTTATAGTTGTGCTATTAGCATATTTCATTTTGTATTTTTTGTCAGCAACAACTTTAAAAATATCTATAATCACCCTTTTCCCTCCTAAAGGTGTTACCTTTCGCAGCATACTTTGTATAGTGTACTGTTAATTGTTGCTTAAGTTACTTAGGAATATCCAGTTCAGATCTTTTTTTTCCTTGCTCTGTCTGAAACTTTACCCTGTTGAATTTTCAATCTAGCTTCAAAAACAAATCCTTCTCGTGAACCCTACGAGAGTTAGCATTGCTGCTTGGTAGTCTTAGTAAACTACAGTATTGTATAAAAAGTAACCTTGTTAAACTATATGGTTTACTACTACCACCATTACCACTACCACTGTTATCTTAGTTAAGGTGGTAATTAAACTAATCTTTCAGTTATGGAGGTCATCCGTTATACCAGGAGCCTCTATGACCAGAAAAGTGTAGTGGGAAGGATTGGATGTCGTCTCATAAAAAGAATCTGAAACTGATACATTATTTCATTTTGCAGGAGCCATGTACATGGAAGTGTGAACACCAGCGTTGCGGTAAAAAATGCGGAGAAACATGTTCTGTCCCACCATGCCAGAAGCCTTGTCCAAAACTGTTAAAAAATTGTGGTCATCCATGCATTGGCTTTTGTGGTGATCCTTGCCCCCCCTTGTGTAGGATTTGTAATAAGGAAGAATTAACAGAATTCATATTACTAGGATTTGAAGATGATGCAGATGCAAGGTAAGAACAAAGTACTTTGCTTATGTAAATTCTATATTCATTTACAGTCATTATTTGATGGCATCGGGGTACATAGCATATTAAAATGATTCTGTGTTGTGTATAAATTTCGATTGGCAACTTTTTATAGATGAGATTATATTTGATAGTCAAAAATCAGAAACAAAAGTGTTTTAACCCTTGTGTGAGAAGTAAGAATGTGATTGTAAATTATGTTTATTCAGATTGCAGTATAATGAAGTCAACATGTTCTCTTTGGTCCTGTTGGTCATGGTCACTGCTGAAATATTAATCGATAGAAATGCTTTGGTTTTTGTAAGTGTCACAAATAAGTACGTAAATTTATTAATATTTATGCAGTCACATAATCCATTGCAGATTGTAAGTATTTTGTAAGTATTTTTCCTGCAAACTGTACCATAGAACCCATAAAGATGTAAGTGTACACAATGAACAAGTTTGTGTACCCAGAGTTTTAGTATATAGAATGGTTCAAGAATAACAAATAGAGTTGTTTGTATTTTCTGTAGACCAGTGTTGTTTAATTGGAATTACCAGTAATCTTTTGAGCTAGGCATTTGAGAATTCTGTTTAGGCCGTGGCTTGGTGTAACAAACGAATAACAGTTACGACCCTCTTTTTTTTCATGTTTTAAAAAGATAGTTAAGACGGAAATTTCTTTTGCTCAAATGATGTGTTGCTTCTAGTGTCATTCAAATTCATAGTGATTATAGTTTGTACCTTTGTAACTATCTTAAAAATCCACAAGAAGAAGAAGTGGAATCACTGAAATGCATTTGTTTATGTACTTTGTTGTTTGTGTTAATGATTGCTATAGGTTCTGAAGGAAAAGTCTCTCTATAGTTATGAAGTAGTATAGTTCTTTTTGGAATTAAAACATGTTTCAAATAAAAAAAAATCAAGAAGCAAACATTCTAAAAGTACATTTTGGGTCGGGAAGTGAGACAAAAAAGAAAATGGCTAAGATGGAGAAAAGATGAAGAGCATAATATATGACCCTCTCTCAAAACCAATTTTATGCCAGTTCAAGGTTACTGCATTCAATTGGGAAGATGGGAGATGGTATCTAACAACCAGGGATATTGCAAAAGCAATCAGGAACAGACAAGAATCACATAAACTGTCAAATTGAAACTCCATTTAAGATTGAAAAGAAGTGGAAATTGGAAAATGAAAATAGGCGTGCATGTAAAGGGGGAAAAAAAACCGGTCCACTTTTGAGCTTTAGAAAATCAATCAAGAGTACAGTAGACTCTCAGAAAATAAAGAAGGCACTGTTATCAGTGTGTAGTTGTGTAGGTATGTTGGTATATGAAATGCCTATTTGGCCTCTTGAAGATAAATAGAAATTGCTTGTAACCCTGTAAAATAAGGAAAGGAACCCATTAGAGTGAAAAATAGCAGAAATTGTAAAATTGAATGAAGAGTTTGAACCAAGATAGGTTACCTAGTCCATATGGGTTCCACCAGAGGATGACCAAAGCCCTTGTAGCAATGAAAAGCAGGAAAGCATTTGAAACTGTAAAATACCACATGAAAGTTCAGAAGGGTTTAAAGGATGAACCATGAATTAGAGACCTAGCAATCTGACTATAGTTCATAGGCTGAAACTGTCATTGTGAAGGCCATTTTCATTGGAAAAATATCTTGTTATATCAGATGGCAATTGTATTGCAGAATGTCTTTGGAGATAATGATGAGATACACAGACAATACCAATCTACTTAATTTCATGATGACTTCACTTCTCATCACAACGTACAGGCAGTCCCCG
The DNA here is from genome assembly GCF_015104395.2 of Macrobrachium nipponense. Classification (NCBI taxonomy): domain Eukaryota; kingdom Metazoa; phylum Arthropoda; class Malacostraca; order Decapoda; family Palaemonidae; genus Macrobrachium; species Macrobrachium nipponense. The sequence goes on from NC_061087.1 coordinate 2,449,954, forward strand.
GTTAATGAAGGGGTTTTGTTCCTGGCTGGGCACCGATGACTGAAAATCGTTGTTAACCAGAATATCACAATAAGTATGGTAATAAATGGTGTATATGATCCAGCACTGATAAACCACCTTCTGGCTTAAAAAATTACTTTCTGGCGCTGATAAACTGCGTATTGACGGTGATAAATATCTACTGATGCCAATAAACCACTTACCAATGCTGAAAATCTGGTAAACAATGTCGTTAGCCAAGCGCATAAAACCAAAACACCATCAACCCCAAGTAGACGGATCCCCTCATATGAGTAGCAATAACAGGTATATGGGTGTGGATGGGTCCACACATGGTGAGCATCAATATTACACACCATCGATTTGAAGGAATTAAGGCGGGAAAGAGTTTCCATTACTTTTATAGCCCATAAATTCACTAATGGCAGCTTTTAGACCTGTTAAAATCAAGAAGCAGGCGACTGATGAGCTAGTTGTGATCTTGTCTTCAATTAATCATCTACTGCTGCTTCTCTTATAACATCTTTTTATGAATTTGCTCAAAAACATACAAAAAGGTTGCTGTTGATTTTAGTTCTTATCTTTATCTTTCATGATAGTATGTCAGTTACAGTTGTAATTTTACAAAGAAATATTACAAAAGATATATAGAATCCAAAAAAGTTACTATGTCTTTGATATCAGTAAATTTAAGTAATCATTTTACATCAAAAATGCTCAAATTTTGTTACTGAATTTAGTTCTTATCTGTTTTAATATAGTGTGAACTGTAATTATAATTTTACAAATTAAAATAGATTTATTTACTAGAAAAAACAGTCAGGGGGCATAGCTCAAAATTTCAGGACAAATGTTCCTTTTGTGATAAAAGCATGGAAATTTGCAGATGTGGAGACTAATAAGTCTTGATCGAAATTTGGGGCACTTAAAATTATGTCTGTGTCAGCCACTGCAGCCATTTTCCCAAAATGATGCCCATGTACCACTGGTTTTGAAAGACATTTCCCTTTGGAGTGTGCTTAGTCCTCTGTAGAATGATTAACATGGGCTGAAATTATGGTTATTTTGTGCAGTATGACAGGGATAAAATATAAACTAAAAAACCCTATTAACCCTTAAACGCCTATTGGACGTATTAAACGTCGACGAAAATTGTCTGTTGGGTGCCGAATTGACGTATGAAATGTCTACGCAAAAATTTTTTTTTTAAATTCGCGGAAAAATAGCTATAGGCCTACTTGGCAAAAACTTTTGAATCACGCATCTTGAGGTATGCTGGGAGTTAACAGATCAAGCTGTTGTTTTGTTTACAATCGTTACCCAGGTGCGCAAGCGCGAATTTCTTTCCTCTCAGACTAAAAAACATCAGCGACACATCTCAGAAATTATTTCGTCACTTTGACATAATTTTTGCACCCTTTTATATTAGCCGTTACATAGAGTTTTATATATGAAAATGTGTGCAATTTCATGTACAGGCGGCCCGCGGTTAACGGCGCAATCACTCAACGGCGAATCGGTTTTACGGCGGTCGTCAAAAATATTCATTAAAAAAAAATAAGGCATTTTAAAGGTATCTTTACGGCACAATTTTCAGTTAACAGCGCCGCTAGCGCCGTTGTCTAACGAGTTCATACATTTGTAGAAATGCCGTTTAGACCATAAAGGTTATGCAAATTATATTAACAAACTTTATGGAGAGTTATTACGTAGGTATTAGGGTAAAATATATGCCTCTGACGCTGTTCTATGCCGAAAATATCGAGTTACTTAAGTGCAAATTTAGCTATGGATGTGTCGATTTATAAATGTTCATGCTTTTGTTTAAAATGTGTATGAAAATGCATTACGTAAGAGGTATTTTTATTTCTGTACAGAAATATGATACATAGGCAGCTTTTGAAACTGCCCTTCACGTTATCAAATACGATGTTTTTTCATGTTCTTTCTTGTGAGCCGCCGCCTGCTGCTCTTCCGAAAATATCGATTTAAAAAAAAGTGCAAATTAGCGATCGATGTGTCGATTTTATAAATGTTTAAGCTTTTATGTTTAAATGTGTATGAAAATGTATTACGAATAGGGTATTTTTATTTTTGTGCAGAAATATGATAAAAAGGCAGCTTTTGAAACTGCCCTTCAAGTTATTGACTACGATGTTTTTTCAAGTTCGTTCTTGTATGCCGCCGTCTGCCGCTCTTCCTAAAATATAGAGTTAAAAAGAGTGCAAATTTAGTGATCGATGTGTCGATTTTTTAAATGTTTATGCTTTTATGTTTAAAATGTGTATGAAAATATATTACGTAAAGGTATTTTCATTTTTGTACAGAAATAAGATACAAATTAAGGCAGCCTTTGTAACTACGCTCCACGTTGTCAGGGGATGTTTTTTCATGTTCGTTCTTGTCCGTCAGTTCCGAAAAATGCATTGTTGTTTTATTAATTATGCATCTTTTCCATAAATCCTTTAAAAAGTTATACATTATTTCACTGTATCCAAGAATATTGTATGTATTCTCATATTATTGTATTTTAAAATACTACGGCAAATTTAAGCCAGTATTCCGCGGAGTGGCCAATGTTATGGTTTGAAATCAGCTGATGAATACGAGTTTTTTTCACCATAACGCAATTCTGAGCGAATGCTCTTGCTTCTAGTTAGCATAAACGAATATCTATATACTACTTGACTTATATGAGACAAAGTTATTTTTCCTTATACAGCGTGTTTTTAGGTGGAAATATTTATTGAATATGTCTTGTTGTGAATGTGAACTACTTTTTTTTTCGTTAACAGATTACGTTGGCGGCATGTTTACTGCGTAAAAAATGATGTGATTCCGTTCGCAATAATGCTTTATATCATCGTAATACGAACTTTATGTTATTTATCTTATATCGGCGTGAAACCTACAGTAAAATGTGTTCTTTCAAGCATAGTAGTTTTGATTAAAATGATTTTATCCCAATTTTATCTACAGTTGTGTTTGATGGCAGACGTTTACTGCAGTTTTATCCTTGTTGCCGATGTACGATAATAGTCATTAGCAGCTTGAACAGTTTTCTCAGCTTCAGTTATAACTAGGGTTAAATTTAACAGTATATTTCCTGATTGATCTTTAATCTATATTGATCTCTGATCTATAGCGAATAAAGTTATTACATTAGGATATCTCAGTTCTATTCTATACATAACGCCATTTATAACAAATATGGTAATGTTGTGCTGTAGTACGATGATTGAAATACAAACCAAACAGATGTTATCCAGTTCAGTTGTACTTAGAAAAAAAAAATTGTTTCTCGTTCGGTTATTCATGACTGTACACGTTCACGCAACGAGTATAACGTTAAAACCATACTTTCATCATTCTCTTTTGCTGTTATTGAACTTATGTAACTAGAAGATGGATAAAGTTAGGCCATTGTAATTTGATCTCTCATAAAATCGGACAATCGTAAGACTAATGACCGTAACCTGAACACTACAGCTACCTGTACACTGTATAAACTCTATATCTTTACATACTCTAGACACCCACATGTACTGTACTGTAAATTCTATAGTACTATACTGCATAAATATAATTTTACTTATTGCGCCGTTGTGGGATTACGGTGCCTTTGACTGGTCTAGAGTTTCGAAAGAAGGGGTGCGGTGGCCGTAGGCTTTAAAATCGCTCAGCGTCGAAAATCGCTTGGCGTCGGTGGCCAGGAACGGAACCCCTGCCGCTAACCGATGGCCGCCTGTAGAATGCAACAAAATACAACCCAAGGTTGTAGCTTTTATCAGTTTTAAAATATTTTTATATAAATAACGATATGTGCCAAAATTTCAACCTTCAGTCAACTTTGACTAGACCATTCGACCGAATTGGTCGAAAAACGCAATTGTAAGCTAAAACTCTTAAATTCTAGTAATATTCAATCATTTACCTTCATTTTACAACATATTGGAAGTCTCTAGCACAATATTTCGATTTATGGTGAATTTATGAAAAAAACTTTTTCCTTACATCGGCGCGGTAACTCTTCTAAAAAAAAATCAAATTTTTTTTGTCCGATTGTCGTAACATTTCCACCGTTTTATAGTAGCCGTTACCTAAAGTTTTATATGTATAATTATATGTAGAATACGATGAAAAACAACCTGTGGTTGTAGCTTTTATGAGTTTTGAAATATTTTCATATAAATAACGATGTGACAAAATTTCAACCTTCAGTCAACTTTGACTCGACCGAAATGGTCAAAAACCACAATTGTAAGCTAAAACTCTTACATTCTAGTAATATTCAATCATTTACCTTCATTGTGCACCAATTTGGAAGTCTGTAGCACAATATTTAGATTTATATTGAATTTTTGGAAAAAACTTTTCCTACATCTGCGCGGTAACTGCCGAAAAAATCTGAAATTTTTTTGTCCGATTGTCATAATGTTAGCACCGTTTTATATTAGCCTCATATAAAGTTTTATATATGAAAATGTGCGCAATTTCATGTAGAATACAACAAAAATCAACCCATGGTTGTAGCTTTTATCAGTTTTGAAATATTTTCATATAAATAAAGATAAGTGCCAAAATATCGACTTTCAGTCAACTTTGACCCTACCGAAATGGTCGAAAAATGCAATTATAAGTTAAAACTCTTACATTCTAGTAATATTCAATCATTTACCTTTATTTTGCAACAAATTGTAAGTCTCTAGCACAATATATTGATTTATGGTGAATTTATGAAAAAACTTTTTCCTCATGTCTGCACGGTAACTCCTCTGAAAAAATCAGAAATTTTTTCGTCTGATTGTCGTAATGTTTGGACCATTTTATATTAGCTGTTACATGAAGTTTTATATAGGGAAATATGCGCAATTTCATGTAGAATACAACTAAAAACCACCCATGGTCATAGCTTTTATCAGTTTTAAAATATTTTCATATAAATAACAATAAGTGCCAAAATTTCAACCTTTTGTCAAATTTGACTCGACCGACATGGTAAAAAAACGCAATTGTAAGCTAAAACTATTACATCCTTGTAATATTCAACCATTTACCTTTATTTTGCAACAGATTGAAAGTCTCTAGCACATTATTTTGATTTATGGTGAATTTATGGAAAAAAAAATTCCTTGCGTCCGCAAGGTAACTCTTCCGAAAAAATCTGAAATTTTTTTGTACGATTGTCGTAATGTTTGCACCGTTTTATATTAGCTGTTACATAAAGTTTTTATGAATAGGACTTACCTGGCAGTTATATATATATAGCTTTAGTCTATCGGTCCGGCAGATTTTTCAAAACTCACGGCAACCGCCGAGTGGTAGGTGTTCGGTTAGGTGGTTAACAACCCTTACAGGGTGGTACTTGGAATCATTCCCGTTTTCTGTTCTTCAAATCATCTCTGCCAGTTGGACTGACAACATCGTTGCTAGTCCACCGTCGGGTTTTTCGCTCGCTTCCCTGTGTCGCTGTATTTCTACTGATAATTGGTGACGTATTCTGTGGATTGGCAATCGCTTTTGTGGCTTGTTCTTTGGATTATTCTTTTGATTGTTCTTTGGTTACGATGTCTCAGGAACATTTTCGAGTGTGTGTGAATGAGGAGTGTAAGATGAGATTGCCGAAAGCTTCGGTGGATCCTCACACTGTTTGTTTGGGGTGTAGGGGGTTTGAATGTGCTTTAGATAAAAGATGTAAAGAATGCGAGGTGTTGGATGAAAAGCAATGGATGGAGATGAAACGCTATGTGCGTCGATTAGAATTAGATAAAGTAAGGAGGGCTTCTAAATCTAAATCTAGGTCTGTGAGTGATGATTAGTATAGACCTTTCTAATCCCTCAACCCCTTTAGTAGTAGAACCTGCTCCTGAGGTGCTGAGATGAAGGACCTTAAGGAACAACTTGCAGCCTTGCAGAAAGGTAAGAGTGCAGGTGAAATGAGTGATAGTGCTTGTGAAAGTGCAGTGGAGGTGGCGACTGATCGATCCTGTCATGCCCCTAGGTCTAGACCTCTACCAAGCTCCCAGGACCAAGGGAGAAAGTACGTCGACGACTGTAAGGGGGTGAGAGGAACGGATCCTCAGTCAGCTGTCGCCTCAAGCAGTCCTGTTGCGTTTTCCCAGGCTGCTTATGACCGCCACAGAAAAGGCGTGTCGGACGTGGTAGTGTCTTCTCCGAGCCCCTCTCCAAGAGTCAGATGGCAGTATGAGGAGTCGAGGCCGACCAAGAGAAGGTGGATGTAGCAAGCTGACCAGACTCGTTATCGCTCTCCCCTTTCGAGTAGATGGAGTAGCCCGGAACTGTTTCCTTCCGACGACGATTGGAACGCCTCTCCAGCGAAAAGGTCAAAACCTAGAGCGGATGATTCCCCGCAGGACGACGCATGGAGGGAGGAGATATCTCCTCTTCCTTCAGGTTACGGAGAACTTTCAAGAGAGCCTTCTCCTGCTTTCACCATGGCTCGACAGCCTTCTCCGTTGGAACCGCAAGACCCAGCAGCGGTAGCGAAATCTTTCATGACTGTCATGCAAGAACAGCTGGCTTCGCTAGTGAAAGCTTTTAGCCGCCCTCCCCCCCAGTCGGGCAGACGTAAGGACGACAATCTGCCAGTGAAGAGATCAGGGAGGAAGCTCCTGCAGAGGTTTCTGCAGTGGGTAAGAAGGAACGGAGTTCCTCTCCCTTTTGGGACTATAAACAGCACTGTTCGCGCGATGAGAGGAAGTTACGTCACGCCTCTCCCAGGGAACCACCCCTCTCTCGGCACCGTAAAGTTCCTGGCTCCGTTCAGGCTTCTTCTCCCGACTCTCGACGCCGCGATAAGTCAAGCTCTCATCGCCTCGCCTCTCCATCCTCTAGACGTAAGGAATTTTCTTCCTTTTGCCGAGATAGTGACTCTTTCGCTCGACACAATGATGCCTTCAGGTCTCCACCCCGGGAAAACATCAGCTCTCGTTCCCGACAGACCGGCACTCGACAGGACGGTTTTAACGTTAGACGACAGGATGCATACAGTGCTCGCGGACAGGACACATCCAATTCTTTACGTCGGGACGCATCCAGCTCTCGACGTCAGGACGCATCCAGCTCTCGATGTCAGGACGCATCCAGCCCTCGATGTCAGGACGCATCCAGCCCTCAGCGTCAGGACACATGCGGCTCTCGACGGAAGGACGCCTCCAGTGCCCTTCAGCAGGACGCATCTAGCACTCAACAAAAGGACATATCCAGCTCCCGACATCAGGACGCATCCAGCACTTGACACAAGGACGCAGCAAGTGCTCGACCCCAGGATTTACTCGTCTCTCGGCGCCAGGACACATTTGCCTCCCGACATCAGGACGCTTCCATTTCACGACGCCAGGATGCTTCCGGCGATAGGTGTTATTCCCCTGACGCAGGTGCGCATCAAGAAGAGATTGATACGTGTGCACACAGCAATTTGGATGAACTAGAAACCTCCGACTTAGTTCCTTCAACTCAAAGGGATAAGGAGTTCGAAGGAATTCTGGATTTAGAAGAGATATCAGAGGACGAAGATAAACCTGCTAATGCGGCTGCGGACTATAAGGTTCTCTCTCGCTCCCTCCTTGAGCTGTATGGAGAGGAGTTTAAACCAGCTGCTCCTCGTTCTCCTCAGTCGCAGTTTATTAGGAAGAAATCGCAGAAGCAGTCAGCCTTCATCAAGATGAAGCTGTCGATTTCAGCAAAGAAGGCTATGGCAAGGATCGAGGACTGGCTTAAAGAACGTAGGCAAGCAGTGAAGTACACCTTCTCGTTTCCTCCAGCTAAGCTTGCCTCTAAGGCGGGAATGTGGTATGAGACTGGAGAAGCTCTTGGCCTGGGAGTACCTGCCTCCTCCCAGGGGGACTTCTCCGGAATTGTAGACTCTTCCAGGAGACATGCCCTCAATTCTGCTAAGGTGGTGTGGTCCATGATGGAACTAGACCACCTCATCAAAGGAATATTTGTCTTTTGAGGTGTTCAGCTTCTTAGACTGGGCTCTTGGTGCTCTGGCCAGGAAAGCAGAACCCATACAAGCCACAGGAATGGAAGACTTAACCAGTATTATGGTCTGTATGGATAAGGCTCTTAGAGATGGAGCAAACGAGATGGCTTCCCTGTTTACTGGGGGGGGAGGGTTCTGAAGAAGAGGGCTCTGCTATGCTCCTTCACAACAAAAGGGGTTACGTTCGCATAGAAGGCAGAACTCCTTTACGCCCCTCTCTCCGAACATCTGTTTCCTCAGTCTCTGGTCAGGGACATTACCCATTCTCTAACGCAGAAGGCCACACAAGATTTTCTGACGCGCTCCGCAAGGAAGGGTCTACCAGGGAATCCGTCATCTTCAAAGAAGGAGGAGAAAAAGGTTCTGCAGCCCTTTCGAGGTAGAGCTCCAACCAGGACGGACTTCAGAGGAAGAAGACAGGAGACGGGCGGTAGAGCGAACAGGAGGACGTTCAGAGCCCGCGCTAGAAAGTGAAACACAGGTCCTCCAGACAGCAGTAGGAGCAAGGCTGTCATACTTTTGGCAGGCCTGGAAGAGAAGGGGGCCCGGACGCCTGGTCCCTCTCAGTCATCAGGGAGGGTTACAAGATCCCTCTCTTGAGAAAGCCGCCACTTTCAAGAACTCCAAGAGCCTTAGTGGCTCGATACTCGAACGCTGTGAAACAAGAGGCGCTCCTAGATCCAGTAGACCAGATGCTGGAAAAGGGAATGATAGAACCTGTACTGGAACTAGAATCCCCAGGGTTTTACAATCTCCTGTTTCTAGTACTCAAGGCCTCGGGTGGATGGAGAACCGTTCTAGATGTCAGCGCACTGAACGTCTTTGTAGAAAAGACCAAGTTTACCATGGAGACGACTCAGTCTGTGCTGGCAGCGGTCCGTCCAGGGGACTGGATGGTGTCTCTGGACTTGCAAGACGCCTACTTTCATATCCCCATCCACCCGACTTCGAGGAAGTTCCTAAGATTCGTAGTTCAGAACAGGTACTTCCAGTTCAAAGCCCTTTGTTTCGGCCTCAGCACGGCCCCTCAAGTTTTCACCAGAGTAATGTCAAACGTGGCTGGATGGCTTCATCAAGAGGGGATAAGAGTATCCCTATACCTGGACGACTGGTTGATAAGGTCACAATCGTAGAGCAGGTGTCTGGAGGACTTGCACAAGACGTTTCTGATGACCCAGGAGCTGGGTCTCATCATCAACAAGGAGAAGTCCCAGATCGAGCCGAGTCAGATGATTCTTTATTTGGGGATAGTTCTGGACTCGGCTCTTTTTCGGGCTTTTCCCTCCCAAGAGAGGCAAAACAAGTGCCTCGAGAAGGTGCAGGAATTCCTGGGGAGAGAGAAGTGCTTGGCGAGGGAATGGATGAGTTTGCTGGGCACCCTCTCCTCGCTCGAGCAGTTTGTCTCCCTGGGAAGGTTGCATCTCAAACCTCTGCAGCACTTCTTTTCAAGAGTCTGGGACAGGAAGAATCAGGACGACTCCTTTTCCTTTCCCATTCCAGCGGAGATCAAAGAACATCCGAGTTGGTCGCTGGAGCCGTCGAAGTTGGGGAAAGGAATCTCCCTGTTCAAGAAGAACCCAGACCTAGTGTTGTTCTCAGACGCTTCGGAGTCAGGTTGGGGAGCAACACTGGAGAGCAGAGAGGTCTCAGGCTCTTGGAAAGTGGAACAGAAAGAATGGCACATCAACAGGAAAGAGTTGATGGCTGTTCTGTTTGGATTAAAAGCCTTCAAAGATTCTGTCTCGGGGAGAGTAGTAGAAGTCAATTCGGACAACACCACGGCCCTGGCTTACATAAAAAAGCAAGGAGGGACTCATTCTCTGTCCCTGTACGAAACAGCAAGAGAGCTTCTTCTGTGGACAAAGGAGAATGGAGTAGATCTTTTAACAAGATTTGTGCAGGGACAGAAGAATGTAAGAGCAGACATGCTCAGCAGGAAAGGGCAAGTTCTGCCCACAGAATGGACCCTCAACCTTCAAGTTTGCCAGGAACTGTGGAAATTATGGGGGAGGCCTTCGATAGATCTCTTTGCCTCCAACCAGAACAAGAGAATCCCCAACTACTGCTCCCTAGTCCCGGACAGGGAAGCAATAGCAGTGGACATCTTCTTGATGGACTGGATAGGGATGGACACTTATGCGTTCCCTCCTTTCAAGATCATCAATCTTGTCATCAAGAAATTCGTTCTTCTCGTGACAGAGAGAATGACCCTCATAGCTCCATTCTGGCCAGCAAGAGAGTGGTTCACAGAGGTAGTGGAGATGCTAGTGGACTTTCCAAGAAGCCTTCCTCCAAGTCCAAAGCTTCTCAAACAGCCCCACTTCGAGAGGTATCATCAAAACCCCCTCGCTCTACAACTGACTGCCTTCAGACTATCGAGAAGCTTGCCAGAGCGAGAGGCTTTTCAGCGCAAGCTGCCAGAGCGATCGCTAGAGCGAGGAGGGTATCTTCACAGAGAGTCTACCAATCGAAGTGGGAGGTCTTTAGATCTAGGTGTAAGCTACACAAAGTGTCCTCAACCTCTACCTCTGTGAGTCACATAGCTGATTTTCTCCTGTTCCTCAGGCAAGACTCTAAGCTGGCCGTGTACACCATAAAAGGATACAGAAGTATGCTTTTGGCCATCTTTAGGCACAGAGGCATGGATTTATCACAAGATGCAGACTTGAAGGATCTCTTAAAGTCGTTTGAAACGATTAAGCAGACAGTAAGGCCTCTGGCTTGGAATTTGGATGTGGTTTTTGAAGTTCTTATGTGGCAGGAAGTTCGAGCCCATCTCGCAAGCGACCCTTAGAGACTTGACTAAAAACACTATTCCTGATGGCTCTTGCCACAGCAAAAAGGGTCAGCGAGATTCAGGCGATGGAGAAGCAGGTAGGCTTCAACCAAGACGGAGCAGTATGTGCATTAAGGCTCGACTTCCTCGCTAAGAATGAGAACCCATCCAAACCCTGGCCGAGGATGTTTGAGGTTCCTAACCTCACAAATTTAGTGGGTCAAGAGGAGGGGAGACTCCTCTGCCCAGTTAGAGCCCTCAGGGCATATTTGTCACGTACTAAGAATTTAAGAGGATCATCCAGTGCTTTATGGTGTTCTGTTAAGGGTCCTCAAAGGCCCCTCTCGAAGAATGCGTTGTCATTCTTCTTGAGGGAGACGATAAGAGAAGCTCACCTCTTATGTGAGGAGGAGAACTTCGGTCTCTTAAAAGTGAAGGCCCATGAGGTGAGGGCTATTTCAACGTCACTGGCATATCAGAAAAACATGTCAGTTAAACAAATAATGGACTCAACTTTTTGGAGAAGTAACTCTGTATTCGCTTCTCATTATCTCAGAGAGGTAAGAGTCGATTACGAGTAGTGTTACACTTTGGGCCCATACCTAGCTACGTCTTCGTTATTGGGTAAAGGAGTTACTACCTCCCCTCAACCTTAACTATAGTATGGTATGCCTGTACTTGGGGTTGTGTTTTTATGGTTGGAACAGCACCCTCAGTCAAGCTAGATAGGTAAGATATCTAGTCTGCAAGGTTAGGTGGTTTGGTTGAGTAAGGTTGCAGATAATTGAAAGGGAAATAGGTAGTGCAGAAGTCTAGTCACGTTGTTGGTCTCGCCCCGTTTGACAGACTCGAGTGAGTTGTTTCAGCATAACAGGTCTCATCCTGGCTGGCGCTCCTAAGGGAAAGTTTTATGAATGCTTACCTGTCAGTTATATATATATTTTAAGACCCACCCACCTCCCCTCAGGAGACAGGTCGGGCAAGAGATGATCTGAGGAACAGAAAACAGGAATGATTCCAAGTACCACCCTGTAAGGGTTGTTAACCACCTAACCGAACACCTACCACTCGGCGGTTGCCGCGAGTTTTGACAAATCTGCCGGACCGATAGAGACTAGCTAATATACGTATATATAACTGCCAGGTAAGTATTCATAAAATTTTGTTTTATCATAAATAATTCATTTTACATATGAAAATATGTGCAATTTCATGTAGAATACAACAAAAAACAACCCATGGTTGTAGCTGTTATCAGTTTTGAAATATTTTCATATAAATAACGATAAATAAAAAAAATTCTACCTTCGTTCAACTTTAACTCGACCAAAATGGTCGAAAACTGCAATTGTAAGCTAGAACAGTCTAGTAACATTCAATCGATTACCTTCATTTTGCAACAAACAGGAATTCTCTAGCACAATATTTCGATTTATAGTGAATTTTTGAAAACTAACTTATTTTTACGTCTGGGTGTTACGAATTCCTGCATCATATTGTGATAATATTTTCTGTGTGTTGCTTTGATTGTTTTACAATTTCTTATATACCAAAATCATTGCAATTTAGTGTACAATACAACAAAAAAATAATTAACTCATTAGCTTTAACCGTTCTGCTCTCGGCATGATTTGTATACAATTATATATGACATTTTTTTTCGTGCTGTCATATATTCCAATATTTATACGTATATGATAATGATATTTTTTTCATTTTTGATGGTTGTATACTAAACTTCAGGCAATGATGAAAAAAGGAGCCAAAAATGATTTCTTAATCTTGAAAATTAAGCATGCTGTGATTTAAAAAAAACAACTTTTTTCTGCTTCGACGCTCACTCGCGAACGCCACCGGCATACGGGAGACACTTTCAGAAATACCGGCTCGGCGTTAAGGGTTAACAATGTTATAGGTAGTATTCTGATTATTACTTTTTTTTTCCTTCACAAGCTTTACCAAGGTTGGTTACTTTGCAGTTCTTGAATGCAGCCTGCTACATTATTATTACAGTATATACTATATAACTGAAAATGCTGCTTACTTTGATTGCTAATGGTGGTGTATATGATTGTCTTTGGGAAGGTTTTGGTCATCCAAGTGGGGTGGATGGTGATGAGTGATGGTGGTGCACTAAGACAGCAGTGAAATTACTTCATGCCGAGCCACACATAAACAATAGTCATGTCAGAGCCATTTCAACTTGTTGGTTCCAATGTGGCAAGCACACCAAAGAGGCCTTCTGAATTTAACTGGCACCTGTTTGTTTTATGCCAGAAAGATAACAGAATCTCTTAACTTGTCCAGCAAAATAATGTGATGCAGGAAGGGGGCTACACAACACTGGCATAGAATTTGGTGAGGTTCAATGAACTTGGAAAGCTACCCCAATACAACTACGATGCTCCAAAGGGCAGAAGAGAGCGAAGCCTACCTCTCTCACCCATGACATTGTATCAAACAAGTGTATGAGATCACACTCTTCAACAAAAGTCATCAGAGCATCAACTTTACAGTTGAACAAAAATAATACGGAATGTGCAGGATTGGTCGGAGACAATGATCATTAGCCAGCCAGGCTAAGTATGAGTGACATGGTTGCACTGGAAGCCACATACCGTACCAAATGCTTGACATCCTTGTACAGTCATGCTCCGAAGGTCAAGGGACATGCAGAGCAAGACAAAGACCATACCAGTATTCAAGCTTATAGATCTTGCAAATCTCTATAAGTCAAGACCTGAACAACTAGGTGTTGTTCTTGACAAAAGAGGAAACACAAAGCTAAAGGAGCTGCTTCTTGCTAAGATTCCAGACGTGGTTGTACACCAAGGGATGTGATGTTCTAGCATTTGATGACATTGGGACAGCACTAGGCAAAGCTTATGACTGGGACAGTATATGGCGGCTATTTTGGAAAATGGCTGCCACGGCTTACTCAGGCATAATCTCAATTTCCCCAATATCTGAAAATGTTCATGATATGGAATTTTACTTATGTGCTAAATTTCATGCTTCTATTACAAAATGAAGTTGCTTGACTATGCCCTCTTACACTAATAGTAAGGAAAATATTTTTGAATTTCTTTTCTTACACATATTTTTTTGTAGAGTAATATCCACTATTTTGTATTGTATTTTCATGTTATTTATGTTACTAAATTTTTTATGATAATAAAATTACATGCTTGATTTAAAGTACATTTGGCCATAATAATTTCAGATATAAAGATACATTTCTGTAGTGTTAGTTATTAATTATATTTAATTTGAGAAAGCATAATTTAGAATAGTTGTCCGTGGTATGTTACACCAATATTTAGAATAGTGGTCTCTGAGCTGTACGTATAACCTTTTAAGCAAAATGACATTTATGGTAGACATGTTTTGCAGGTTTGTCTTTCTTGAAGATTGTGGTCATGCAATTGAGGCACAAGGTTTAGAAGGATGGCTTGCACAGGGTATGGAAGAAATTGGCATGAAGTCATGTCCTAGATGCAGGAAACCTATTTACAATAATCGTCGGTACCAGAAAATTATCTTGAATACATATAAAGATGTTTCCAAGGTTAAAGCAAAATATTTTTCATCCAAGACAATTGTTAGAAGAAAGGAAATTGAACTTGTTTTGCAAGGTAAGGGAATTTTGTCAATTTTGAAGAATAAACAAAGAATCAAAGTTTTCACATGGATTAAGTTTTGCTTACTTTTAAGATATAAAATACTCTGTTCTTTTAAGCAGAAATTATCTAGTTTCTAAGTAGTATAGTTTGTTAGTTTTATAATAATTGGTTGGTTTAATGAAAACAAGGGTATAAGAAACCAATTTTGTTTATGTAATCCAGGTTGGGAGTAGATTTACATTTGCAAGTATCTTGAAGTACAGATTGTTCTGTGCCATTTACTTAAGACATGTATTGCTATTCTTACTGTCACAAGACCATTGAAAAATACTGGTTTAACCCTTAATGGACGGATTGATCCTTGGGAGTAGTAATAACAGGTTTGGGGTGGTGGACGGATTTATCCTATAGATAAACAATTTGTTCATATGCAAACAAACCTTAGGTCTTTACAATAGAATAGGATAATTTCTAGCGCCCAGCTGGGTCTGGTTAAATGATAGATTAAAGCAAGGAATCTTGTGAGATCTGGCAACACCTGCACATATATTGGGTGAAGAGTGGTCAAGGACCACGCATCTATGCCGCCGCGTCAGTCTTTTCTTAACCGCCTGGGCGAGAGTTGTGGTTGACCTCTCTCGGCCTTTACCCAGTTCATTGCCCGTTTCGATTGTGTTTAATGTGTGTGTGTGTGCTGTTATTATAGCTTCTTCTGCTCTGTCTTGGCCTCGTCAAGGTGTGTGTGCCCCGGAACTCCAGGTTTTCCATGTTCTCGTTTTTTGGCTTTGGCTGCAACTGATCCCCACATCACTTGTAGTAGGTGTTGCTCTAATGTTTGTACAATAACAAATCCTTGCACGTAATGCCATGCGTAGCCTAAAGAGCAGTGGAAGTTGTTTTATAGCAAAAGGGAGCATCGTAGGGTTTCTGCTCTTTATTCGTGGGAGGGTTTTTCTTCTTCTCTTTCTCGATGCTTCATCTCCTGCAGCGTTCACACCCCATAGTAGTGTTGTGCCTTTGTCCCCTTCCTTTTCTTCCATAATGCACTGTCGGAAGTATCGGGAGGCCCTCAGACTGATTTTTGTAATGTTGCCCTTTCTTCTTTGGGAGTTAATTTGATTCCCGAGAGGGAGGAGGCTTTTTCATCATTGTCTTTTAATGCAGAGTCGGAGACATCCAAGATGGCGGCACTTTGGAAGACACTCATGCTAGGGGGTTCTCTGTCCATGGAGAGTTTGCTGGTGCACTTCATGGATGCTCGCTACCCCCTTCCTTATGCTGTCCAGGCCCTCCTCCCTCCTCTTGGCCTTGTCTTCATGGGTAGCCGAGGTCAGCCATTTTGTATTGCTCCGCCAGTGACGGTTGCTGCTTCTTTGAGTCAGAGAGAAGCCTTGGTGTCAGCCCCGCTAGTGACGTCACAGGGTCAGTCATTTTGTATCCCTTCGCCATTTGCATCTGCTTCCCATTCAGATCGAGGGGAAGCTGTGACGTCATCGCCACTTATGACATCACTTCCATCGATGACGTCACTCAAAGTGTCTCCACTGCGCTGCCTTGCTCATCTGTGCCGTCATTGTTTACTGCTGTGACATCATCTCTGCCATTCAGTTTGCTGCATCTCCCTTCCATGTCGTCGGAGCCTTCTCTTTCTGATCCGTCTGAGGCTTTATGCCAGGCGGTTCTTAAGAGATTGGACTCAGTTTTGGAAGATAAGTTGGCTTCCATGTCGGCTGGGAGGACTGGAAGAAAGCGTGTTGGATCACCCCCGCCTCCTGCAAAGAGATTGCATAAGGAGCCAGTGCTGTCTTCCTCTCCTTCTCCCCCATCTCAGCCGCATCGGCATATCAAGCGTTGGAAGGCTAAAGACTTTGCCCTTTCTTCACCTGCGAGTGAGCGGCAACACGCCCGTGTTCCTGAGAGTGTTTGTGTTTCGGAGAGGGGTTGTGTTTTGGAGTGTTTGTGTTTCGGAGAGTGTTAGTGTTTTTCGGAGAGTGTTAGTGTATCTTCCTGTGTGCAATCTGCAGTGACTGCTTTGTCCTCTGCATCGAGTTTTGAGCATGTTGCAACCTCTCCCGTCCATGCACATGTTGCAGGCGCTCCGACTTCTTCTCCAGGGCCTATTCGTCATCGTAAGGATCTTAAGGCGCCTGTCTAGAGGTTGAAGGTTGTGAGCGCAGAGTTGGTGCAGCAAGAGTGTTTGCCTGCCCCTCTCCCTGGTACTTCCAGGAGTTTGACTCTGAGGGATGGATTCTCATTCGATCTTGAGTGTTCGGGATTCCTCTCCAACTCAAGTTTGTACGTCTGCCACACCTGTGCCCATTCGTTGCCATGTTAGTCATCTGTTGGGAGAGTGCGTAGTGAAGTTCCTGGTGGTGTTGTAATTGGTTTGTCCTGGGAGTCTGTCCTTGGATCCAGCCCAGACAGGTTAGTTGGTGTTTCGGCTGTTTGGCTGTTAGTTTTTCTGTTAATTTAAACAAGGAAAGCACTTTAGAAGAACCTGCACACCCTTCTCGTCATCGTTCTCCATTGCCAGAGCAGGAGGAGGGAGACAAGCAAGAGGTTTTGTCTAGCAAGAAGTTTTGTCTTCCTTTTCAGAAGTTGTCGATCTCATTTGTGGATTCAACAATTTGGAGATCAGGTTCGGTTGTCTTACACTCTTTCCTGCTTGGAAGCCTTGCTGGGAGCTATGCAGGATCTCAAGTCATCGTTTCAACTTCCCGTGTCGGGCCACGTCCAGTTGGAGTTGGTCTTGCATAAGGTTAATGCCTCTGTTTCAGATCGGGACGGTTTGCTTAGTTGTAGGGCCTCTGCCAAATTGCTACCCCTGCCTCTCACAAGGCATAAGAAGTACTATGCTACAAACTCTGCCTCTGCCTTTTTGATGTCGTGTCATCTTAACCTGGACATCATTTGTCTGAAGCCGGAATTGACTTTGGAGCAGGTGATGTCGGTGGCTCCGTCCTTGTCTCCACAGGATGCCTCAGCGTTGGAACCTACGGCAGCCTCCATGTTGCAGACGGCTTCTTGGCTGGACTTCTTGTCTATTGTCATTGCTAAGATAGCCTCTGACAGGTAACCAGAAGGGTTGGTGAGTGCGTCCACTCTTGCCAGTTTGTTGCAGGCCGGAGGAAAGGCGTTTTCGTATGTGGCTGACCTCATGGCTGACCTCAGTGTTAATTTATGGGCTAACCTTCACCTGATTAGAAGAGACATGGTTTTATCCAGGATGCAAAGATCAATTGACCCTGAATCCTTGCTGTCATTGAGGAATGGGGATCTGTTGGAGTCTCAATTTTTGTTCCCTCGGACCAAGCTGGAGGATGCAATGGACCGGCGCCGGGTTTACACTTCGAGATGTCCGGCTCCTCCTCCTCCCCCTGTCCAACAGCAGTCGCGAAGATCGTCGCCTGGTAGGCCGTTAAAGATTCGGTTTTGGCAGGGCCTCCCTGCTTGTCCCCATTCCTTTAAGCCCAGAAGGGGCCCCAGGGTCAGAGGTAAAGGGGAAAGGGGGCCGTCGGTAGGTTAGGCACCTCTCCCTCTCCTGTGCCACGGGGGAGGGGGGTTTGTTGCCTGGCAGGACATTGGGCCAAGCAGCAGAGATATAGGGGGGAGAAGTGGGTGGTAGATGTCCTTTGGGTGGGGTACCTACTGCCATTCGACTTCTCTCCTCCTCTCGCGTAAGCCGCAGCTCAGGAGGGCGTATCCTCCAGATTCTCTGAAGTTCTTGGCTCTTCGGGTGGAAGTGCAGAAGATGCTGGACAAGGATGCGATAGAGGAAGTGGTGCGTCCGTCTCCGGGTTTTTATAGTCGCATCTTGGTACCCAAGGTGTCGGGAGGTTGGAGACCTGTGAATGACTTATCCACATTGAATCACTTCATCAGGAAGACACCGTTCAAGATGGAGACCCTGCGTTCAGTGTTGGCAGCTGTGAGGGAAGGCGACTTCATGCTGTCGATAGACTTGAGGGATACATACTTCCAGATCGTTATTCATCCGACATACAGGAATTTCCTTTGCTTCTCTCTTGGGGACAAGGTCTTCGAGTTCGAAATCCTATGCAACAGCCCCTCAAGTGTTCACAAGGGTCTTCTCTCTCGTATCAAGTTGGGCCCATGCTCGGGATCCCTTTGCTGAGGTACCACGATGATTGGTTGGTCTTGGCAGGTTCCAGAGAAAAGCTGCTTCAGAACAGAGATCATCTACTTCGGTACATTCTGGAACTGGGCATTGTGGTCAACCAGGAAAAGTCAAACCTCGTACCCAGTCAAAGGATTCTCTACCAGGGCATGGTCATCGATACGGCGGTTGCAAGAGTTTTCCTGTCAGACCAGAGGTTGGAGAAGTTGTGAGTGGTGGCGCGTGACTTCCTGTCGGAACCACATCAGTCAGCTTATCATTGGCCGGTTTTTCTGGGAGTTTTGTCTTCCCTGGAGAAGCTGGTCCCTCATGGGCGTCTTCATCTTCAGTCTCTACAATGGAGACTGGGGGAATTCTGGTCTCCGTGGGGAACTCACCCCTGTTAAAGGTTCCTCTGTCTCTGGAAGTGAAAGAAGACCTTTGTTGGTGGTTGGACGACCGAAATCTTTCAAAGGGTGTCCCTCTGCGTTCTCTCCCACTGGACCTCGCAGGGTGGGGGGGCTCATTAAAGCGGCTTCATTGCCTACATCTTGGAGTTGAAGGCAGCCTTCCTGGGTCTGAAGGAGTTTCGGGAGAAGGTAGACGGTCATTCTGTCATTCTCTTGTCGGACAACACCACAGTGGTTGCCTATGTGAACCAGCAGGGAGGCCTGGTTTCACATCAACTTCATGCCTTGACCATCGAGGCTCACCAGTGGGTGGTAGTAATTTGGTAGAGCTCTCAGCCAGGTATATCCCAGGCAAACGGAATGTGGTCGCAGACAAACTCAGTTATCGGGATCAGATTCTAGCCATAGAGTGGTCCTTTCATCAAGTAGTAGCAGACAAGCTCTTCCAGGTTTGGGGGAGACCCATGCTGAACCTTTTTGTGACTCGGTTCAACAGGAAACTGGAGATAATTCTGTTTGGTGGTTCCGGATCCTTTAGCTTTAGTGGAGGATGCATTCCAACATCCCTGGGACAATTTGGAGGTGTATGCCTTCCCTCCGTTTTGTTTGATCCGTCAAGTTCTTAACAGGCTGATGAGTTCACAGGGTCTCAGGATGACTTTGGTAGCCCCTCTGTGGCCTCAGGCGGAATGGATTCCAGATCTGCTGTCATCGTTGTCGGAGGTTCCGAGAGAAATTACCCCTTGGTGGCATCTCCTGTGTCAGCCGCATGCAGGTAGGTTCCACCAGTCAGTAGAATCCCTGTCTCTTCACGGTTGGAGGCTATCAAGTAGCTCCTCTGAGTGAGAGGCTTTTCTCAGAGAACATCAGGGTATATGTCCAGCAGTCTCAGAAAGTCGACCTCTGCAGTTTACCAAGACAAATGGCCGATCTACTGTGATTGTTGCTGTAAACGGGGTTTTTCTCCAATCGCAACCTCTATTCAGTGAATAGCAGACTTTTTAACCTTCCTCAGAGATGAATAACGTTTGTCTGTTTCTGCCATTAGAGGCTACAGGGCAGCCCTGAGTTTAGTGGGAACGTTCCTTGCTAGTTAAGAAGGTTTGAGCAATCGAGTTTTTGGGAGTTCAAGCCTCTGACGTGGAATGTTTCCCTGGTTCTCAAGAGCTTCACTAAGAGTCCGTATGAGCCTTTGTGTCGCTCATCTGACATGAACTTGACGCTCAAGACGGATTTCTTCCTGGCCTTGGCATGAAGAGGGTAGGAGAGCTCCATGGTGTGAGCTATGATGTGAAGCACACCAGGGGTTGGGGGTCGGTGTCCTTCGAATTTGCCCCAGAATTCATGGCCAAGACCCAAAATCCCTCTGTGCATGATGATAGGTTCACTTCATTTTCCATCCCATCACTGAATGACTTTGTGGGTGGTGATGCTCAAGAGCTTTAGTTGTGTCCTGTCCAGGCCCTGCATTTCTATCTTAAAAGTACATGGCACCTTAGTTCATGCTGCTGCAGACTTTTTGTTAGCACAGGACGTACAAAGAAAGAGGTGCCAAAGAATTCTATCTCTTTTTGGATACGGGAAGACATCAGATAGCCATACTTGACTCTTGATGATTCCGCCACCACGTCTGTGCAGGCTAGAGTGCATGACGTTAAGGGTATTAGTCCCTCTGGCTTTCAAAAAGAACTTGTCTGTGCATAGAGTGCTGAGGGCTGGTACTTGGTTACGCCAGTCCACGTTCACCTCTTTCTATCTTAAGGATGTTTCCCACAGATCTACGGACTTGTCTTCCCTGGGTCTTGTGGTGGCTGCATAACAGCTGTAACTAGTTGCCCATAACAGGGCACTTTTGTATCTTACACCTAAGATGATCGTGTGGATGAGAGAATGAGCGAGTTGGCTGGTCTCCTTCTTCCTCTTGTACCTTTCCTTCTTCCTTCGGGCAGTTTAAGTAATAGACATGTCATTCGCTGGACTGGTCTGATACAGGTGAGTAAGGTAGTCATACTGATAGTGTGATCGCTTGGTATACAAATATCCAACCCTCTATTCGGTAGCATATGCTCCACTCCTTGGCAAGGGGGTGTTGGGAGTGGTAACAAACCCTGGTGTGTTGGTTTGCTATTGGACAGTCATAGTTTCTCTTTGGTTCCCTATACAATGATTCTCCCTTATATCATTGTATGTCACTCAGTGTCTGGGTGGTTAGATGTCAATTTATCTAGCTTCTCGCAGGCTTCAGTCCCTCTCCGGAAGTTATTTCTTTTGGAGCTGGACCGGTGGGTAGGCCCCCATCTCGTTTAGGATGTCTTGTACCTCCCTCCAAGGATGAGTCTATCCTATTTTTAAGATCGAAGGTTTGTTCGCGTATGAACAAATGACAATTTTCTAAGACAATTTGTAATTTTCATAGCTACAAACCTGAGGTCTTAACATTGTACTGCCCACCCCTAGCCGCCCCTCTGTCTAAGACATCCTGAATTGGGAAAGACATGCGGTGGCGTAGATGCGTGGTCCATGACCACTCTTCGTCCGATATACGCACATGTTGCCAGATCTCTCGAGATTCCTTGCTTTCTTCTGCGATTTAACCAGATCCAGCTAGGCGCTAGAAATTATCCTATACTATTGTTAAGATCTCAGGTTTGTAGCTACGAAAAATACAAATTGTCTTAGAAAATTTGTCATATTATGCCCCATTGATTTGGCAAGATTGGGTGGGAAAGAGGTACCAGTACTACTATAACCCATCAAAATAATTAATCACAACTTTAACACTGGCTAACATCAAGACTCGGCAGCTTAGGACTTCATTTCTCCTTCTGACATCAAGGAGGAATATATTACATACATCCCTGTCTCACATGATGTCTTGTAAATTTGCTTGCAAATATACCAAGGGGTTGCTGTCATTTTTTGTTCTTGTCTTTTACGATAGTATGGCGGGTGTAATATTCTTTTACAATAATTTGGCAGGTGTAAATGTAATTTTACAAAGAAAGGTGCAGAGAAATATTAGAAAAAACATGTGAAAGTTAAAAAAAAAAGTTACTGAATCTTCATTTTCAGTATTAGAATTGTAAAGGATTAAGTTTATCCAGACCTCTGAGCCTAATGGCTCTTCTCGAGCTGGTTTTCGTTCTCAGTAAATTTATGTAAATGTTTTTCAACGAAGATGCTAAAAATATGTTACTGATTTTATTTCTTATGGTTTGATATTGCTTGAGCAGTAATTATAATTTTAGAAAAATAGATAAAATTACGTATTAAAAAAACATATGTAAGTAGGTAAAATTTATGATTGTCTTGTAAAAGTAAAATTAAAAATTAAAAAATAAGAATGAAACTAATAAAAATAAAATAAAAATAAGATGTTAAAATAAAAGCAAGAAAGAGTAAAATAAAAATTAGACAAAACTGATGAAATAACAATAAGAAAAATGAAAATAAAAAATAAAAATAATAAAAGTAAAAATAAAAGATAAAATAATAATAATAATAATAATAATATTTCGGAAGGAGACCCTCTCGTAGACATGTTTTGTTAAAAATGATAGCTGCTTCAGCACTATTAATCTTGTAGAGTCTTCTCGATTTTTCTGATGATGGGGTTGTAAATAGTCATTTTCAACTTCTTGTGGAAGGTAGGGAAAATGTTTTTAGAATTTGTTTTCTTTCACCGTGTACATTTGCATATCTTCCACTTTCCATTGGTTTGTTGTTTTCGTGAATTGGCCAACCTCAAAGTTTACCCGGCCTGAGGAGCTGCATGTTGATATATTGACCCGTCCAGTAAGGGTTAGGATGGGGAGAGAAGTGTTAGTGGTGTATCTTATTTTTACGCCTTACTGATTGATGCTCAGTAAAGGCATAGTACATAGCTGTAGTACAATTTTGGTTAATTATTAAGTGTAGAACTATTTGCATTCTGTTGTATTAGTAGTTATAGGATAGTTTTCTATAGTCAGAGGAGAGTTCATTTTATAAATGTTATGCAAATGGAACAGATACTCTTTGAGTGTGACATTCAGCAACCTTAAGTGTAACTGCTTAGAGAAAGTCACGCATATCTTATATAGAAATTTTGATGACCTTGGAGACCAACCCTTTGTGTTTCTATAAGGAAGCCTTTGGAATGCAAGGAAGTAAATTGTTGTTCATACACGGAACAAACCTTTGAGCTTAACAATAGGATAATCTTCTAGTGCCAGCTGGAAACCATTTAAAAAACAATCAAAGATTTTAAAGCAAGGAATCTTTGACATCTGGTAACTCATGTGTATACGAGATGGAAGTTGGTCACCGACTGGGCTTGGAGCCCCATGACGCGTTAGTCTTTTTTTTTTTTTTTTTTTTTACCGTGGAGAGTGGTTGGTCTGTTGTGCTCTGCTTCCCAAGCCAGTATCTTTGTTAGCACTTGATTTATTTGTGCTTTGCTTTCAGTGTGTATGTGTGTGTGTGTGCCTGCCTGCTTTTCTTTAATCATGGATTCTGCCAAGAATACTGGGCCCCGTCAACTTGTCTGAGCGTTACAGGATTTCCATGTTCGATGGTTTGGCGTCTTCCATTACTGACCCCCTTACCACTTGCAGTAGGTGCCAATCCAATTTTTGTACCATCACTAACCATTGCCCGGAATGTTGTCCTAGTCTATGTTGCAGTGGAAGGGTTTATACAAGAACAGGGAGCACTGTAGGGTATCTGGGTATCTACTAGTCCTTCTAGGGAAGGTTTCTCGCTTCCCTGAGGGGACAAATTCGGCATCCACTTCTTTCAGAAGTTTTCCTTCTGCTACTTTTGATGCCCTGTCTCCTTCCTTTTCTTCCATTGATTCATCTTTGGAAGTATCAAGAGTTTCAGAGGATGATTTTCTGTGTAACTTTACCCCCTCTGATAAATTTGAATCATTAAATTTCGGAGATAAAGAAGAAATGCTATATGCATATAGGGGACCTAATAACGAGACTCACAAATAAGGAAGTGGTTAAAGACCATGGTGTGATGTTGAATAGGAACATGTTATGCAATGATCAAATAGCAATGCTATTGGCAAAATGCAAAGCAAATATTGGAATGTTGTTACGGCACTTCAAAACAAGAAAAGCCAAACACATAATACTCTGCTTTATAAAACCTATGTACAGCGTCCACTTGAATATTGCAATATGATATGGTACCCACACTACCAAAAGGATATTGCACAAATAGAAGGTGTACAAATGTCCTTTACAGCTAGAATAGAAGTTAAGGACTTTGACTACTTGGAAAGACTACAATTTTTAAAATTATATAGTCTAGAAAGGAGAAGAGAATGCTACATGATAATACAGACATGTAAACAGACAGAAGGAGCTACTGAAAACATCATGGAGCTGAAAATATCAGAAAGAGCAAGCAGAGGTAGATTAATATTGCCCAAAACTATACCAGGAAAACTAAGGAAATCACACAGGACATTATTCCACTACGCACCAGCATCCTTAATGCAGCGTTTATCCAATGCGTTGCCAGCTCATCTGAGGAGCATATCAGGAGTGAGTGTAGATGTGTGAAAGAATAAGCTTGACAAATATATAGGCTGCTTCCCAGACCATCCAAGATTGGAAGATACAAAATATACTGGAAGATGCATTAGCAATTCTCTGGTAGACATTAGAGGTGCCTTATACTGAGGGACCTGGGGCAACCCGAACGAGCTGTAAGGCTCCTCAGCCTACTGCCCCACATCTAAGTCTAATCAGCAGCTATGCCCCTTTCAGCCTCGCCCCTACAAGCCAGGAAGGGCCAGGGCAGGATATTGAAAGAGAGGGCGCCATTCCCTGTTCCCTTTTTTTTTTTTTTTTTTTTTTTTTTTTTTTTTTTTTTTTTTTTTTTTTTTTTTTTTTTTTTTCAAAGCAGGGGGGAAGCTTGGCAGGCTATTGGTCCCAATAGTAATACCACGGAGAGGAGAAGTGGGTAGTGGTTGCCCTTTTTGGGGGAGGGGGATCGTGGTATCTACTACCTTTTGATTTTCCTTCCCCCCTTCCCCCCCCTTTTTTCCTTTCCTTCTCTTCTCTCTCTCTCTTCTCTTCTCTCTCTTTCTCTCTCTCTCTCTCTATCTCTCTCTTCTCTCTCTCTCTCTCAGATCAACCCTCTCAACCTGACTTATGCTCAAGTGTTGAAGATGTTGGACAATGGAAGTGCATTAGCCTTCACCTGGATTTTACAGTCTGATTTCCTTGATTCCAGAGGCTATGAGCAATTGGAAACCAGTGATAGATCTCTCCATGCTGAACCACTGCATCAGCTGGACAAGGTTTAGAATGGAGCCACCCTGGATGGTTTTGGCAGCTGTAAGGGAGAACGATCTTATGCTGTCGATAAACTTGAATGACACTCCCAGATTCCAGTTCACCCTTCATCCAGGGAGATTCCTTCGCTTCAGCCATGGAGAGTAAAGTGTTCCAGTTCAAGGTCTTTTGCCTCAGTTTGACTACAACCCCTCAAGTGTTCACAGGGGTCTTTACCTTAGTTTTGATGTGGGCTCATGCTCAGGGGATTCACTTGTTGAGGTACATCGACGATTGTCTGGTCTTAGCAAGTTCTTGAGAAAAGCTGGTTCAGGACAGGGACTGTATTTTCCAGTTCTGTTGGAGCTTAGACACTGTGGTAAATGTGGAGAAGTCAATCTGCTTCCCAGCCAGAGGATTCTTTACTTCGGTATGACTATAGTTTACTTCGGTATGACTATAGATACGGCAGTGTTGAGGGTTTTCCGTTGAACCAGAGGTTGCAGAAGTTCAGGTCTGTAGCACATGCCTTCCTTGCACAGTCCGAACAGCCATCTCTCTAGTGGCAGGTTCTTCTCAGAATCTTGTCAACTCTCGAGAAGCTGGTCCTGCATGGCACCTTTTGCTCTCTATAGTGTAGACTAAAGGAGTTCTGGTCCCTGGCAGGAGATTTTCCTCAGCAACAGGGTACCTGTGTCAGAAGAGGTGAGAAAGAGACCTATGGTGGTGGTTGGATGACCAGAAGCTTATAGTTGGAGTCCGTCTACATTCACCCCCTCTGAATTTACTCATTTTTGGATGTGTTCGTCAATGGTTGGGATGCTCATCTCAAGGAGCTCCTGGCCTTGGGTGTTTGGAGTGTGTTGGAGTAGCTGCTTCTCATCAATGTGCTGGAGTTAAAACCAGCTTTCCTAGGTCTGCAGTTTGAATTTTAGCCTAGCCTCACCCCTTTTATTTACAAAAATGAATAATCTACCCACCTGTACGCTTTCTCCAGAAATCACCTTAGAACAACATCACAACAAGACTTACGTCCCAAAAACTCCTACCAGACAGAGAGCTCTCCCCTACCAACCACACACCACCAGCACGTGCTTTCTACTGCACCGTGTTATTGTTTACATCACCCTGACGCCGCGGCCATCCTGCCTATGATGTCACAACACAACTTAAATACATCAACAGACACCTTCTAGAGTCAACCATATGCTGTCCATATATAGGACACCCACCATATTTCAACAATGCACAAAATACCATAACAATTATACAACATATAATCACACTTATCTCTTTCTCCCTCCCCTCCGACTGTTTCCTAATGTAGTCCCCTCTTAATTTCCTTCATCCTCCAACTCTTTACCCTCTACATAATTTCTAATATATTCCCCTGAAACTCCTGCTTTAGTTAATACATGAGCCACTTGCTCCTTTCCTTTTATCCATCTTACCTTCTTTATTTCCCCGGATTCAATGGTTTCCCTTATTGCTGCAATATCTATTTTTAATCTCTTGCTACTTACACCAGTGCTCAATTTGATGGCGGTCATTAGTGTTTTACTATCAGTCTTAACCAAGGCTTCTAAATTTCTCCCTCCTACTACCTCTTCCCACAAATGGATGAAATATATCAATCCTTCTACAGCTTCCCCAACACTCAGGGCTTTGGCCTCAATGCCACTCTCCTGGATTTCCTAGACTTCCACCATATGGGACTTCTCCTCTTCCCATCTGTCAAGGAAATAATATAACCCAGTTGAGTATGGCCATCTTCTATGTTTCCAAATGAAGCATCTGCATAGGCTTCCCAATAACTCCTTTCTTCTTCCATCTCACTTATTGTAACTTCGCCCATCATGCTCATAGTTTTTCTCACAAGTTTAATAAGCCTCTTCTCCTGAGTTGTTCCTTCTTTAAATGCTTTACTTGATTCGCTAACATCATACAATATTTCTGGCATCGTGTATAGTGATACCCAGTTCAGCTGTCCTACCACTGAGCTATACTCAGTTAACTCCTTTTGTTCTAGCACTCTATTACCCGTATATCTTCTAGCCTCTGGTTCTCTTATAGAATTTATATACTGCCACTGATTAAGGGAAAATCTATTCTCCTTCTGCTCTATTACTACTCCTATATACTTGAACCTTTTACTCTCTTGTTCTCCTACTTGTAATTTCCCTTTCAATTTCCCAATCGTTTCCTTTAAGAATCCTTCAGTTCCTCCGTAGCAAAAATCATCTACGTGTGTACACAATATGCCATTCAATTTATTGTCCTTTTTCCAAAAGAATATATTAGGTTCTAGTCTACTTCTCTCACCTTGAAGCTCCTTCACTACTTTCACCACTTTACAATACCATGCTTTTGCTGCATCCTTGAGCCCATAGACAGTTTTCTTCAACTTCCATAATCCCCTCCAACCGTCTTCCATCGGTGGCTTCAAATACACTTCTCTTTGTATCTCGTCACCTTGTAAATATGCAGTTTTGACATCCAGTGTATAACAATTCCAATTTTTCACCTTTATTATGGTTAGACAGAATTTTGAAATTTCAGCATTGCACGTGGGAGCGTCCTTTCCCCACTGCCATCTCTTCTTCAACCTTCTAGCTACCAATCTTGCTTTACATATCCTTTTCCCCCCTTTTATCTTTTCAGTTACTATCCATCTTGTAGATATGGCTTTTTGTCCAACATCATTTACCTCCTCATATACCTGGTTATCTCTCCAACTTTTGAAGTTCTTTTTCTTTAGCTTCCATTATGCTTCTATTTTCAAATCCCAGCAACACCTCTTCATCTTCAATTTTTTCTACCTGACTATAATCCCTCAAGTTAACCCACCCTTTGTCACCTGACTGCGAGTCTTGTACATTGTACGAATCAGCCCATGCTTGACTTGATCTTTTTCCTGCAAGACCTAATATGGTTCTTTCTTCTACTTGTCCTGTATCGTTGTTTATAGCTCTAACTCTATTTCCCTTTTTGAATTTGGTATCTCTTCCATTAACTCGCCTTCTATTGACCCACTTTCCCATTACTCCATTGTGCTTCCTCTGTTAGCTTCCATATTTTATCTCCACTTCCATGACCAAACTGTAAATGTAATTTCTTCATTGTGTTCCTAATTTCCCTCAGATTCTTTCCCTTCCAACCCTCCAGTAATTTCCCTCAGATTCTTTCCCTTCCAACCCTCCAGTCATAATTCTTCTACCTTCCTCCTCCTTAAAGGTACTCTTAAATGACCCTGTTCGTCTTCTCTTAACTCTACTTTCAACCACACACTGCTACCAGTTTGAATTTTAGCCTAGCCTAACCCCTTTTATTTACAAAAATAATAATCTACCGACCTGTACGCTTTCTCCAACTTCAGTATACTCCAGAAATCACCATAGAACAACAGCACAACAAGACTTTCTCCTACCAGACAGAGAGCTCTCCCCTACCAACCACACACCACCAGCACGTGCTTTCTACTGCACCGTGTTATTGTTTACATCCCCCCAACGCCGACGCCATCTTGTCTATGACGTCACAGCCTATGACGTCACGACACAACTTAAATACATCAACAGACACCTTCTAGAATCAACCATATGCTGTCCATATATAGGACACCCACCATATTTCAACAATGCATAAAATACCAATAACAATCATACAACGTATAATCATGCGGGAGTTCTGAGTGAGGGAGGAGGGTCACTCTTTCTGATGCCTTGACAACACCACAGTGGTGGCCTATGGGAACAACTGGGACCTGGTGTCTTACCAGCTTCATTCATTGACAATTGAAATGTACCAGTGGGTCATCGACAACTCGGCAAAGCTCATGGCCTGGTACATTTCAGGCAAGAGGAATGCGGTGGCCACCAAGCTAATTTGTCAGAGTCTGAGTCCTAGGTATGAAGTGGTCTCTGCATCAGATCGTTGTGGACAGGCTCTTCCAACTTTTGGGGAAGACCCATGTTAGACCTCTTCGCCATTTGGTACAATAGGAAGCTGGACGCCTACTTCTTGGTGGTCACGGATCCTCTTTCTCTGATGGAATTCGCTCTACAGCATCCTTGGGACAATCTCGAAGTGTACACCTTCCCTCTGTTCTGTCTGATCCATCAGATCCTGAACAGAGTAAGAGTTCTGGGAATCTTGGGAAGACCTTAGTGGCACCTCTGGCCACAGGCTGAATGGTTCTCAGACTTCTGTCTCTTCTTTCAGGGGTTCCAAGAGAAATTCCCCCACAACTTCCTTTACCAGTCTTATATGGAAAGGTTCCACCAGTCAGTAGGGTCCCTATCACTTCACGTCTGGAGACTGTCAGGTATCTTGTGAGTGAGAGGCTTTTCTCGCAAAGCAGCCGGCCAGATGTCCAGTTATCTCAGGAGATCTTCTCTTCATCTTAGGAAATCTTGATGTTGTTCAGGAGTTTTGAACAATCCTGATCACCAAGAGAACTCAAACCTCTTTCATAGGATCTTACTCTGGTCCTGAGTAGTCTCACTCTAGCTCCATTCAAGCCATTACAGCGATTGTCAGACAGGAATCTAACTCTAAAGACAGCTTAACTGTTGGCCTTGACTTCCTCGAAGAGGGTTGTAGAGCTTCATGGCCTGAGTTATAATGTTAACACACCAGGGGTTGGGGGTCTGTGGTTTTGAATTTGTCCTGGAATTCATAGCTAAGACTCAAAATCCCTTGGTGTGTGATGACAGACTTCCCTCATTTTCATTTCCCTCCCTGAATGAGTTTGTGGACATCAATCTGCAGGAGTTATTGTCCCATTAGAGCTCTGCTCTGCTCTGCTATCTAAAAAGAACTCGTCACCTAACACCTAGGCGTCATAGACTTTTTGTTAGCACAGGCTGGTCCAAAAAGGAAATGTCCAAGAATACCATTTCATTCTGACTGTGTGAGGTTATTAAACAGGCATACTCCTCATCTTCTAATTCTGTCACAGAGTCTGTGTAGGCTAGTGCACATAACATAAGAGGAATTAGGTCCTTCCTACTGGTTGCAGTTATTTGGTTTCTTATACAATAAACAAATGTGCTTCTCAGTAACACCAACTTTCTGGCAAGGGTAGGGAGGTTGTTCAAACCCTTGTGGCCTAAATGGTTTATTGCTTCAACAGACAAAGAGATCTCTTTACCTTCCATAAATGCAAAGAATTTGGACATGTTCCATTGTGTTCAATCTCGGCAGGTTGAGTTTTCTGATACTTCCTTATCTATTCTCTCACAGGCTCAGACCCCCTTCTTTAGAACTCAATCTTCTTGGAAGGGTGGTCAGGTGGGTGGAATCCCCAGCCTGGTTAGGGTATTTGTACCTCCCCCCAAGCATAAGTCTATCCTATTGTTAAGACCGAAGGCTTGTTCCATGTATGAACAAATGACAAATTTTAATCAATTTGTGGTTTTCAAAGCTAACAAACCTGAGGTCTTAATGTTAACTCCCCACCTCTAGCTGCCCCTCTCATCCTGGGTAGGAAGAAGGCTAATGTGTCATTGGGTTCCAAGCACGGTCGTTGACCACCTTCCACCTCGTATATGTATGAGTTGCCAGATGCCTCAGAGTCCTTGCTTTACAATCTTTGATTTTTTTTTAACCAGTTTCCATGTGGTGCCAGAAGATTATCCTATTGTTAAGACCTCAGGTTTGTTAGCTATGAGTAATACAAATTGAAAAAAAAAAATTAGCAGTTTTCCTGGTTCTTAAGGCTAATCTTTAATTGTGGGTACACTCAATGTCAGTGTTTTGTTTTAAACTTCACATTAGTGAAAGAAATTCATTTTACATAATGCTATTAAAGTAGCAATTATCAGTCAGGAACCTTGCCAATTTTTCCTTTAGCTGTTAATCTGAAATATTTTTCCTCTTTCTTTTTCAAGACATGGAACTTGCTTCATCATTCACACAGGAAGTCCAACAGTTGATGAATAATCTTGGTTTAAACCCTTTTCCATCAAGGAAAAATAAGAATAAGCAGAAATTTTTGAGTGTGAATGAGCTTAAGCTTTACTTATTTCAAGCTCACACTCTCCAAAAAGCTACTGAAATATTAAGAAATGCAGCTAAGAAAGATAAGCCCCTTCCATTTAGAGGTTTGTATATGTCAAGGAGTTCCAGCATTGTGTCTGAACCTGAGAAAAGATTGCAGTTACGCATTAAGGAATTAGTAATGAAAGTAATGGAGAAGTCTGTTATAATTGCACCCCAAATGGAAGAAGAAGTTTCTTGTGAATTGCAACGTTTGATGGTTCTTCCAGCTTACTGGAAATTTTTAGAAAAGAGTAATCATGATCAACCAAATCTGCAAGAAATAAAAGCAAAGCTAGAGAAATTAATGGACCCCACATCGAAGTTTACAGATGACATTGATAAAAAAGTGCGAGAATTATTGAAAGAAAGTGAGAAATATGTAGGTGGTTTGGGTATCACAGAGTCAGAGAAGTTGATGATAATCAAAGCAATGGGTCTTAAACAAGGTCATTGGTATAAGTGCCCAAATGGTCATGTGTATTGTATAACAGAATGTGGTGGAGCCATGGTAGAGAGCAGATGTCCTGACTGTCATGAACGCATAGGTGGACAACAACACAGGCTGAGGTCTGATAATGCTGTGGCTACTGAAATGGATGGTGCTCAACATGGTGCATGGTCAAACTACAATAATTTAAGAGTTTAAGTGTTTTTAAGCATGCAGCCGCTTTTTTTTTTATATCAGATGTAACATTTCAGATGGAAGGTCTAATCATAAGGGCAGAAATTGTTAGGAGGAAGAATCATCTCAGTTTTCAAGTATGTAGCAATTTTTTTTTTTATTTAGATGTAACATTTCAGATGGAAGGTCTAATCATAAGGGCAGAAATTATTTGAAAGAATCATCTCGGTTTTTAACAACAAACTCAAATGCAGCGGAGAGTCCATGCTCTTTATATATGCTGGACTTTCAGATTGTATGGATTTTAGGATCCCTTCAATATTTTAAGTGACAAGGGTTTGTTCTTTTCTTCATGGGAATGCCATTGTTAGACATAACGGTAATGAGTATGATATGAACAAGCTCTGGCATGACTTCTTTTTTTGAAAACACTCATCATAAATGGAAGTTAATTAAAATAGTAGTTTATTTTTGCTGACAAACTTTTTATTATTTTTGCTGACTTAAACTTTTTATTTGTATAAGCTTTTTTTATGATGTAAAGAATCAGCTATAGGGGGGGAATAAGTAGAATGATTGTATGAATGGAAATATTTTATCAAATAAATTGGTACCCCAACTTATCAAAGTTAATTCTGAATGATGTGTCACCTAGTCTGGCAGAAAAGAAAAGCAATGATTTTGTATTATTAGTTTTGCAAGTAAGGTATATGTGGTTAATTTTTTCCTTGTGTTAAAAGTCAAGACTGCAATGTGCAATCGACAAGAAAAGTGAAGATACAGTTCTTTAAATCTTCGGACACACATTGTTCAGTAATGCCCACACTTAGCAGCAACTCTAAAGAAGGGGGCGGAGCTTTGAGATCACAGCTTTTGTTGCTTTCTCGATTTCCATGAACTTTACACCATAAAGATTCTGTAGAAGTCCTGTAATCATTTATACTTGAATGTAGTAACAGGCTCTATATTATTCGTTAATGTTGGTTTGGTAACGTCAGTTCATAGTAGAATATCGATCATCCTTTTTTAAAACCTACTCTGAAACCTTACTTATAAGTAATGTTTGACACTAAACTGGTGTAAAATTCATGCGTAATTGGAGACGGATCTTAAAAAATGAGTGATATTGTTTTAAGATTTGGGCAGTTCTTGTGGAAAGCATGAGGAACAATACAGTAAATAATGAAATATTATGAAGAGAGAGAGAGCGAGCAACCATAGGCCTATATATAAAGATACTTAATTCATTCTATTTACCTTAAGAGCTTGAGTGATAATATTTTTTCAAATGGGTTTTAAAAGTTGGGAGGGGGAGAGAGCAAAATCTGCTTACGTGAAAGCATATGCCTATTTATAACTACTTGATTTCATTATATTTTCTTTGGGAGATTGAGTGGTGATATATATTTTTAATATATGTTTTAGAATGAGAGAGAGAGAGAGAGAGAGAGAGAGAGAGAGAGAGAGAGAGAGAGAGAGAGAGAGAGAGAGAGAGAGAGAATTATAGTATTGGTGACGGACTTGTGATGTGGAAACCGGCGTCATTTCATAATTCGGTGGTGTACCTTCTTGAGACTTTCTCCTTTGCATGAAGGATAATAAAAATGTATTTAATTTGTACATATGGAAATCACTGTTGCATACGTATTAGCATGTTTTAACAAGTTTACAACTGTAATAAGCAATATTTATGATAGTATATGACATTGAGATAGTTTTGGTATGTGACATTGGGAAATAGCTGTTTCTTGATTCAGTTATTTATGCCTGTACCTGCTGTTGTTCATACCAATCTTTTTTATGAAATATTATTTAGTCATTAATTTTAAGATATAGCAATTTGTTATTAAACAAGCCACAGGTTTGGTAAGCCTGGATGGATGTGTGTCTATTCGTAGTTAGCTTACTGGACTGTAGCTTTTAGGCCTATCACTTAGTCAAAAGGTAACTTGGATGTAATGTGCATTTCCAGTGGAATCTACTGAAACTGAAAAAGGCATAAGAAGCCTAACCTAGTAGTGCAGGTACCAAAATGAACCTTGCACAGTAAGCATAGCATTGTGTAATTTACTGAAAATGCCAAGGTCGCATACCGGAGATAGAGATCAGATGATAAAGTGAGGTTGTTTTGTTAATTATGGTTCATTTATGCTGTACATCTTTGAGTTTTTCAAATATTTTTCTCGGAAATAAAATATGCCAGTGCATTTATCTTCAGTTTCTGTTTCAAAACCTGAACAAATCTGAAAACCAAAACAGGTGTCCCTGAAGGTTTCAGATGAGGGAATGCAATTCTGTATGGTAAGAATATGTTAAAAAGCAAATTATAACTTGCTGTTTTATAAGTATGACGTTTTATGATTTAGTAGAAGCCAATCTTAAGAATTAAAAACTTTGTTCTCATGGCATTGTAATTTGTGTTTTAATTCATTATAACATTCGAGAATTATACAACAGGTCGATAATTATTTAACTTCAGGTGGATGATTATATATAATTTTTATATTTTTAAAGCTTCAGAGTTTTTCGAGATTCAAATATTGTGTTATAAAACTAATCATCCATCTAATGGTAAGTTGTATATTATAATTTGAGTGATTTTAAAGGGTTACAGTGTTTTAGGTTTAATTACAGTAGACTGTATTTTCTTTTCTTGTAACCAATTTTTTTATTTTTTGCTGAGACAGTGGTACACTTCAAATGTAAAGGAAATGATTGTGTATTTATTCTTTTAATTCATTATAACATTCAAGAATTATACAACAGGTCGATAATTATTTAACATCAGGTGGATGATTATATATAATTTTTATATTTTTAAAGCTTCAGAGTTTTTTAAGATTTAATTATTGTATTATAAAACTAATCATCCATCTAATGGTAAGTTGTATATTATAATTTGAGTGATTTTAAAGGGTTACAGTGTTTTAGGTTTAATTACAGTAGACTGTATTTTCTTTTCTTGTAACCAATTTTTTAATTTTGTGCTGAGGTAGTGTGACACTTTAAATTTAAAGGAAATGATTGTGTATTTATTCTTTTAACCTCACTTCTAAATACCACTGAGTTTTATAACCTTGATATATAAATCATTATCGTTAAAGGAATGAAAAATTTGTCAAGGTGAATTACATATTGTAGAAGGGAATGGTCTTTGATTAAGTCAGTAGTCTGTGATGGAAAGAGGGATAGTAAGCATTTCTGGGCAGGAGCATCAAACCCAATGCTTTGAGCTTGAAGTTTCCATTTGACTAACATTGGTGGTCCACCATGATTTAAGTATTAGGAAAAATGCTCAAAATAGATAAATATTAAAAAGAACATATGCACAGTTAATGAATAAGTACACTGGTAATCATATGTATTTTTCCAATTGT
Organism: Macrobrachium nipponense; assembly: GCF_015104395.2. Taxonomy (NCBI): domain Eukaryota; kingdom Metazoa; phylum Arthropoda; class Malacostraca; order Decapoda; family Palaemonidae; genus Macrobrachium; species Macrobrachium nipponense. The sequence continues at coordinate 2,485,198 of NC_061087.1, forward strand.
TAAATTGCAAATCTTACACGAAGGAAACTTAACTGAAAATGATCACACTGTTAATAGAAATTGATACTACACTAAACCCAACCTACAACAAACTGCAAAATTTAGACAAGGAATTATAAAAGGATAATGATATCATATGGTAAAATGTCGCACATGTTGCAAGCAGTTCTTCTATACCTAAAGTATGGAAAATTATCAGGAAAATAACGGACATTTGACAAATTATGAAGACTTGCTATATTGAAAAATGGCAAGATTTGTGACCTTCAAAAAGTAAGCAACATTTTTGGAGAAAATTCTGGAAAAATAAGATGCAACAAGAACCGAGATAGAAATTTTTGGAAAATAAAAACTGTCAGATCCACAAAACTGAAACAACAGAAGAAATTTATTATCTTAGAAAATTTAAGTAGCATTTGTTTTTAAATGGTCAAATATCTAGGTCTTTTAGCTAAATTATATGTTTTTCAATTTTATTTCCCTTGTGACTTGGAAATTTGTTCTTAGAAAAATGTTATAATGTCATAAATATTTCCATCTCTGAATGAGAAAGGACTCCAGATATTGTCAGCATTTAAAAACCAATTTGCACATCCATAAAAATAAGACATTGACACCTACCATTTTGATTGACAACAAAAGAGCTACTGTAGATTTACTGTCCCAACTGATAAAACCACTAATATAGTGGATTTGAATGCAGTAAAAGAGGAGCAGCCCTTTTCTTTAATGTACAAGAAATCTATTACAAAATAATGTGTGTGTATGTACAGTTGTTCACTGAAGACTTCTGGCAGATGTCTTTCAATTATGAAATCCCCCTCATTATGGGACTACCTTGACGTGGTGAGGGTGCTCTTGAACCTCAGGAATTTCTTCCCAGTTCTTCCCAGGTTCGAACCCAAGAGTTCCCATATAACATTTTATATTTTTGGAATTAAACCTGTGGATGTTTCCACTTTTGTCAAAATTTTCAATATCTAATAAATAAGAAAACATATAACTGGATGGGAGTTAAATCCGAAGCCAAGTAGTAGTGGGAAATGTGCTAGATCCATCGTCTACCCGACAATGTTCGGACCTGGCTTTCCAGGCGGAACCATTCTGTGGAGCTGGACCACGGATTCCGGGCGTGGGGGCCTTGGTTTTAGGGATGGAACTCTCGGTATTCTGTCAGGTTTCTGGTTTACCCATGACGTGGTTAGGATGGAGATATGTAATTTTAGTTCTTTCTTCGACTAATTTTTTATGATAAATACGTATAAAGTTATTAGTAGCCCCTGGGCCCCTTGATGGACAAAATTCGTCACAGTTGATGACCACTGGAAGTTTATCCCAGAATCTTCTTCAGTCAGTTCAAAATAATAATGTAGCAAAGGAACATCCAGTTCCAAATAAATTATAGGATCCTAAACTCCCAGCAGGGTCCATAGAAATTATACAAGAAAATAAAAATCAATCAGAAGGTACAAACATAAAAACAAGGGAACCATACGTACCAGAGAAAGGAAACAAATCTGATACACACATAACCCACATGAGGCAAAGTCCAAAGAGAAATAGGAATTATCGTCTTAATCTAGCACTGGTGCATTTTGATAATCTTTTTGGACCAAATAACTGGTCAAGATTTTTAATACTTAAAACTGATAATAAAATATCAACAGCAATACTAGAAAATAAATTGAATATATGTCCAACACAAGAAATGGAATGCTGATATATTAAAGAAAAGGAATGGTTACTTCAGGTAACCACGAAATAAGTCCATTACCTTTTTAAATATAAAGAAAATATATGGCACAAAAATAACAATAGTAAGTCATGAAACATTAAATTATATACGTACAGGGCACAGTTGTATTACCCAACACTGGAGAAGAAGGACTACCCTCAAAACAATTCTTGACTCCCTTAAGTTAAGATACAATAATGTACATGATTTAGAAATCTATTCAATTCCAAGAAGGAAAAGATAAAAATAAACAAATTAATATTGCAAAAATAAAATTTACAGGCAAAGGTCTCCCACTCAAAATCAAAATTCTAGGACAAAATAGAGAAGTGCGTCCATTTATACCCTGACCCCTTCAGTGCACTCAAAGTTTAAAGTATGGTCACATATACAAAAAATGCCATAATAAAGCAGTGTGTGCATCAGACACATTCTACAAATTGGAAATTTAAATCTCTAAAATTTATAAACTGGACAATTCCATCACGCAAAATCTAAGGAATGCTCCTTTTATCAATACAACACAGAACTCCAGTTGTTGATGGATAGAACAGGAATGTCAAAGAGGCTATACTCGAGCTAAAAGTAAGAGGAGTCCGTATTCCATCTAAAAGCCACACTTTCGCAAATGTAACAAAAAATATAAATATCGATCACATTAATAACACAACAAAATAATATAAAGGTACAAACTAATTCTCATATCAATAATGCTGAACCCCAAAACAAGCATGATATATCCACCAGTACCACTAATAACATAGAAGAATCTGATATCCATGGAAAAGAACATCCAGTGGAAGAGGAGTCATATGATGATAATAGTTGAACTGACAAAAGGAAAAGATTACTAGAATGAACCCCACCTAAGGGGAAAAAAAAGTGAATATTGAAAATAACAATCAATCGAACTACACCAGGAGAACATTTTAAAAAAGGTATTGTACTAACCTCATCACAAGTGGAAATACATAATTACCCTCAATCCCAATCAAACAGCCAACATCTGGACAATAAAGAATCAATTAATCACTCTACAGTTCCCATCAAATAATGCTAATGGAAATCATACCATTAAACCAAACCAAAATGTAACTATCACTCCCCAACCATCCACAAGGCCCAAATATTCCATTAACAACAACAAAACAAATAACTCCTCAAACAAACAGTCAGCGTCTCAATGGCGTGATTGGTATGGTGTTTCCGTCCCACCTCGGTGGACGCGGGTTCGATTCTCGGCCATTCCATTGAGGAGAGAGATGTGTGTTTCTGGTGATATAAGTTCACTCTCGACGTGGTTCGGAAGTCACGTAAAGCCGTTGGTCCCGTTGCTGAATAACCATTGGTTCCATGCAACGTAAAAACACCATGCAAGCAAACCAAGTCCTTATCACTACAGAAAGGGACCAATAGACTTACAAAACCAGAAATTTCTAAAGCTAGATCAAATATTGTACTAACATGAGAACGAATTATGTTCTGAATCCTTAAAATACAAAAACGAAATTATAAAATAAAAAATAGACTTACTAATATTCAATTATGAAAAACAACTGCAGAATCTAATAACTAACATATAAATACAGCTATTAAAAAACCGCATAAATTCAAATCCATATGAACTACGAGGCAAAGTAAAATCAGCAATCAATTTACAGAATTTAACACCAATTCCCCCCAATAATGGAATATAAAATTATTCAATGGAATGAATATAAATGGCCTCTTAACCCAACTACGTCTGGGCGAATTACAAAAGCATACGAGACCACAACCCAGTGTGCACATGTCTACAACGTATAGGAAGTAACCCCACAAAAATCCAACACTATAAAATTGCCTGTTAGTCACCAACTGACGGTGGAAAATTAGGCACAGCTATATACTTTCATAAGAGCATAACATGAACTTTTCAACATACCATCTATGCCGTACCAAATAACATATATTAAATTGTATATGCCTGACAGAAGTAAAATCAATATTTGTAATTTATATGACCAACCAAATTTCAATGCAAATTTTAGTGATTTTTCTGAACCTATTAGCTAAAGTATACAGGAACCCCTACTTAAAGTGGATTTTAATGCACATAATCCATTATGGGATACTAATAGTCCCACTGACATATCCGGAAGCTACATAGAAAAAACTATAATGAGACACAACCTGTGTTGTCTCAATGAAAGTGAAGTTCCAACATATTTTTCAAATACACACCTAACCTTTTCCTCAATTGACATTTCATTATGTTCAAATGATGTAGCCGAGAAATTTGAATGGAATATCCTAGACGATTCATACACAAGTGACCATTTCCCAATCATTCTGAACTACTTAAATACGTAATAGTAAACTATTGCCACCTACAAGATATAATATCCAAAAAGCTAATTGGGATAAATATTTCCTATACGCTCGAAACATACCACCATTCCCACACAACGAAGATCACAGTACTACATGAGTCCTTCTCAAACTTCATAATAAATGCTGCAGATGAAAGCATTCCAAAAACCAAATCACATTCCTCAAAATCCCCTGTCCCAAGGTGGAATCCAACCTTAACAACCTTAAGTAAAATAAAACACATATTGGGTCGCAATCGTAACAGACTCAAAACTCGTCTTAAATCACTCAACAAAATGCCCTGTAATATAAACATTAAACAAAATAGTTATAACAAACATAACAATTGACCACATTAAATCATTATATAACAAATATACAGCCAAATTTAGAAAAACAGTAGTAGCTGAGAAAATCGCATCATGGAAAGAATATGTCTCAAACACATCCACAAGGGATATCTGGCAAAAGATAAGGAAAATCAATGGAAAACATATAAGACCTTCAAGAAGTGCAATACATTTAAATGGAAAAATATACCATGATACGTACTTATGAAATATCAAATATAATTGGAAAGCATTTTGAAAACAGTGTTTACTCTAGCCTAGATATACATTTTCAAAATATCAGAAAGCAAAAAGAAAATATAATACTCAATTTTGAAACTTGAAGACCTGGAATATGATTATATTTTCAACATGGATGAACTAGATAATGCCATCAAGTCACGTCATTCTGCTGCACCAGGATATGATAAAATATCATTTGAAATGATAGAAAAATTAGCTCCTATAGCTAAATCATATTAAAATTTTATTATAGTATCTGGGTAAAACGTGTCTTTCCTGATAAATGAAGACATGCCATAATAATTTCAATAAATAAACCAGGAAAGGATGCAAGTAATCCATCCAATTATAGACCGATATCCCTAACTAGCTGCCCATGCAGAATCTTAGCAAAAATGGTTAATGCACGATTAACATGTAATAACCAAAGAATCCATTGTAACACCAACACAATCAGGTTCAATAGCTGGCAGATCAACCCTAGATCCCTTAACACATTTAAAGGATCATATCAAAAAAAGGCTTTGAGCAAAAAAAATTAACATAGATATATTTTTTTATATATAGAAAAAGCATTTGACACAACACGGAAACATAACATAACATGCAAAAACTCCATTCCAAGGGACTAAAAGGCCACTTACCAATATTTATTAAGAACTTAACAAACAGAACTTTTCAAGTAAGAGTAGAAAAATTTTACTCGGTAACCTATAAACTAGAAGAAGGAATCCCTCAAGGTAGTGTCTTGAGCTGTACATTGTTTGCTTTAGCAATCAATGACATTACTATAAATTTACATGTTCAGAGAGTTCTCAATACTACTGCCATTTCAAATATATGTAGTTGGACAAATTCAGTTGGATTTAAATTTTCAACTGATAAAACAAAAGCAATCATCATCTATAAAGACAAAAGATGGCTGAAGAACCAAACAATCAAACTTCACCTTCATAGCACTGAAATACAATTTTGTACAAAAATCAAATATCTATAGGAGTGGCGTGATTGGTATGGTCTTGGCCTGCCACCTTGGTAGCCGCCAGTTCGATTCTCGGGCATTCCATTGAGGGGGGTGAGATGTGTATTTCTGGTGACAGAAGTTCACTCTCGACGTGGTTCGGAAGTCATGTAAAGCTGTTGGTCCCGTTGCTGAATAACCACTGGTTGCGTGCAATGTAAAAACACCACACAAACAAATACAGTCTCTTCTACCCTAAACCAGAAAAAATAAGATTCAAAGAGTTTGCAATATTATAAAAATTATATTAAAGATAATATATATATGTATATATAATATATATCATATATATATACATATATAATTCTATATATATATATATATTATAATATAATATATATAGATATATATATAGATATTAGTATATCTCCGGATATATATATATATATTATTAATATTAATACTATATATATACTATATATATAATAAATATATTAGTTATCTATATCTATATATCTATATCTATATTATATATATATATATATATCTATAGATATATAGATATATATATATATATATATATACTATATATATATATATATATATATTATAGAAATGGCTCAAGTGTAGAAATTGTATTTCTGCTCATGCAAGCTTTATTACATGTAAATGTTGTAATATGATAGTTAGAATAATAAACCTGATAGTAAGAAATTACGTATAACTGACCTCTGTTGGAATATGGGTCATACGTATTAAAAAGGACTACATTGGTAAATTTGACGCGTCTGGGATTTGATCACGCTTTGACTTAAGATTTCTTGATGAATATTTGGAACCATTAAAGAAACTTATATTTTCAAAACTCAACATCAAAAGGCATTCTTGCTGAAAGCAAAGATTTTGTATTTAATAGTATCATGATGTTCTTAAGTAAAACCGGTTTCCTAAGTAAAGTGTTAATTTTTTTTCAGGATTAATTCCTGGAAACCAGCTCGAGAAGAGCCGTTGTGAAGCTCAGAGGTCTGGATAAACTAATCATTTATAATAATAATAATAATAATAATAATAATAATAATAATCAAGGAAGAAATGGACCTTGGAAATGACTTGCACCCATGTGCTGTTATCATTTACAAGTCCGTCTACCCCAGTTAGGATAATAAATCCTTGTTAAAAGAGTGTTATCGATATTTAAAAAAAAAAATTTTATCCAGTGACTTCAGGCCAGAATTCTATGGTGAAGTATGTTAACTCATTTGCCTTGTAAAACTATTCACAGTATTAAAGCTTGTGTATGAGCTGCATAAGAGTTTAAAGTGTTAAAAAAGCGGTATGGTTAACTACTGCATATATTATTAATAATAATAACTACCTCAAACATTTCTGTCATTAAAGTAGTTACCTTGGAATTGTAAGTAGGATTGTAAAAAAAAGAAAATTGTTTAATGCAAATAAAATTGTATTTTGTGAAGCATCATATTAAGCAAATTATGTTGGGAAAAATTTATGTAACCAGTGTAATTTTTTTCTTAATTCCACAAACTTACTTGAACCAGTCAGCACAGAGTTCTTAACTGATTTCTTCTTTCTGTATTTCATTTTTTCTTTTTGTTATGTCTTTCAGACGAGCGCCATATTCCTTGGAAGCTTGAATTTCAAGGCGATGACTCATGTGCTTTGGGTTTATCTTTTAAATAGTAATAGTAATATATGAGAAGTACATAACAGATCACATTTGAACTCTATTTTAATTAATTCCAATTGATTTGGTATACGTATATAATGTACGCAACTGGATTTATGTGCTATCTGTATCTAAAGTTAAGCCTGTTCATCACCAATGGCAGTGCAATGAAACGTAGAATTCCACTTTGTGCCATTTATACTAATTGCTCCAAATTGCCATCTGAAGTAGAGTTTGCTTCAGTATCATTTGATGAAACAAGGGGGTTCTCCTCCATAGTCTTTTACTGTAGTACCTCCATTCATATCCTCTTTTGTTGTACTTTCCACATTCTTCTAAGAATTGCTTCACAGTGAAACTACTAGGTATTCCTCCTGATAATACACCTTTCAAACCTCCTTTACTCTCGATTTTCCTTTCAGTAATATGGTCAGAAGTCAAGATTATTTAAAACATTCTACCACAAACAATTTGTAGTTTCAAGTGAATAGAATATTCATAATCCTAATTGACTGCACTTTTTTAATATGTATAGAAAATTTTAATCTAAAACATACAAAATAGAAAATGGAGTTCCTCAAGATAATGTAGTTTCAAATGAACATAATCCTAATTAACTGCATTTTTCAAATATGCATATACAGAACATTTTAATCCAAGTATACAAAATAGAAAATGGAGTTCCTAAATGCATCAAATCCCTTATAAGTTTTTTTTTCGGGGGAGGGGGAGAGGATCTGCCATCAGTGCTCCTTTCATGTTGCACTCTAGGTATTATTAAAGGATATTTGCAGCATCTATTTGGTCTCAAGCTGCACTCACTTTTTAGCCTATTACTCTGTCTAAAAATAGCGCCTCAGTGTCGTCGTCAGGTATCGACAAGAGGCAGGTGTGCGAGTACTAACTTTATTACAGGTCAAGAGGGGTTGTTGTTGTTTGAGATTAAGCTGGCCTTGTGCCAGCACGGGCTCTTGCTCGTAGAGCAGCCTGTTGTTGTTTAAGATTAAGCTGGCCTTGTGCCAGCACGGGCTCTTGCTCGTAGAGCAGCCCGTATCGAGCAGCCTGTATATGAGGGGTTTATATCCACACCGTGCGGACCGCAACGTAGTCCAACCTGAGAGAGAAAAAAAAAACGGGGATCAGCAGCAGCCGGTCTGTGTTTTCTCAAACACAATTATATGAATACAATTAAGGGTGAGTACAACAAATAGACATGTTATATACATCGGCAGAAAGGCCGGAAAGTGCTCTATATAAAGGTTCAAGGAGACGATGAATATATGTACAAAAACATTGCCAAAGCATTGCCCTTACAGTGTGATCGGTATAGTCTTGGCTTGCCACCTTGGTGGCGGCTAGTTCGATTCTCGGGCATTCCATTTGAGGTGTGAGAGATATGTATCTCTGGTGATAGAAGTTCACTCTCGACGTGGTTCGGAAGTCGCGTAAAGCCGTTGGTCCCGTTGCTGAATAACCACTGGTTCCATGCAACCAAAACATTCCTAAAACCTTTTTTCAACCTCATTGAGCAACTTCCCGAACTCGGGCAGGCCTGTACCGAGGGGGTCGAACGATCCCCCCCCCCAAAAAAAAAAAAAAAAAAAAAAAAAAAAAATCTGGAAGTCCATATATTCTGCGACTATCCTTTTCATTGAACTGTACCCTCAAAGTAAAATTCTGTTAACCAAAGTCAGTACTTTGAATAACATCTAATCGGGTAGAAGGTCATGTACCGCATACCCAATTTTTCTTCTTAATATAACTAAAATAACATTTTCAAGTATTTCATCTCGTATATACCTGTATATGCAATGACATTTATAGAAGAAAATTTCCACTTTTGGGGAAAAAAAGGCCCCCTCCCCCAATTAAAAAAAACCTCTGGGTACGGGCCGGAACTGCTACTTCTCAATGCAACCTTTTGATCCTTGTGCTTCGTTTGTATTTTCTGGATCTCTTTATCTTGCTCTCCGACCATTCCAACTTCTTTTCTACATTAAACGCTGAATGGTTGAAGATGCCACAGTGCTTGGTTTCATAGCCTGAATATCATGAATCAATGACTGACCTCTCTTTCTAGAATTTGTGCTACAGATTTGGTTCAAGATGGATCATCATCTGATTCGACATTAAACGGAGAATCATTTTGTTATAAGCCACTTTAATTTACAATTTATTAAATTTTAAGCTTATATATATTAAATGAGATCCAGATAAAAAAAAAAACGATCAGCCCTGTAAGGGTTAAGAAGGTTAACTCTGGTCAACTTGAAGGACTCATTACGGATGTTAATAGTGTCCCCTGTAGAAGGGTAATGCCCTCAGTGCACCCCACATGGAACACGGTTGGCAATATGAAAGGTTCTTTGCGCCGTCCCTTCATCCCCTAGCTGCAACCTCCGTTCATATTCTCTTGCGTCATACTTTCCACCATCGCACATCTGATTCAACATTACTTTGCCTTAAATTTTGTTTACTAGTTCCAGTTATTACTGACCTGGCCAATCGTCAAACAACAGTGTAGTATACCATTTTGCAGAACTCCTTTCCCAAAATTATTCAGACTTTCCACTTTTTTAATTTATCCATTGTTAAATTCGAAATGAGTTGCTATTTTCTTTGTTAAGAAACCACACTAGGCCAGTCTTCTTATTTTGGGAGTATTTGTTTAACTATTTCTTATTACTGATCCAATACTCTCAAACCTTCGGCTTGACCAGAATATTCTTGGAAACGGGGCCATTACAAAATTAGACTAGTGATTTCGTCAGTATGTTCCCAGTTTTCTGGAGAAACCAAGAAATTATGCACATTTCCCTGAACATCTTAAGCAGCATACAATATGTAAAGGTCCACTTATGCAATAATGAGTCAAAGGCACTTTACTTTGTCCAATAAATTACTGCAATATGGTCAGAAAAGTGTGATTTAATCCTAAAAGCCCATTTGTCCAACATCAAATTGTCAATCTTTTTAGTTTTTCCAATTGAATTTTAGTACGTTGTAAAATTTTAATAAAGTTCTGTCATAATTCCCAAGAACAAAGCCTTTATGCCATTATGGTATTGAATTATTATTAGTAATGATGATAAGTCATTCCAAAAATTATATAAAGCCTGTATGAATGTTTATATTTGTTAGGTCCCTACATTATAGGAAATGAGGATTCCTAAAACGGCCAAACTTCAATTACTTTGTCTTTTGACCACTACACACCATACTACAGCTATTGTTTTTAAACTTTGGTGAGCACCCATGCCCATTGCTTTTCCTGAGCATTTTCATGTCGGTATAATAATGATGATGATAATCTTGAGAGCAAATTAATGAAGTAAAGAGTATGTGATTGGATGAAGTCGATGCTACACAAGTAGGCATAGCACAGCATGTGCATGTGTATACAGATTGTGTACTGTTAGATGTTATCACCCCTCGGCAGATAAACTTTAAATGCCCTGTTCATCATCCCCTTGCAACCGGGAGGGAGAGGTGGAAAGAACGGGGAAGAAGATAGGGTTTCTAGTACCATTCCCCAACTGCCAGCCACGCAAATTGAATTAATACAGTGGTGTAAAGTAAACTTTGAATAATCTACATTTTATTATACATATTTGTCAAAAATGGGCCTAAACAATTTTCTTAGACGAATTAGGTCAGGCCTAAGTCGCGGGAACTACTTGACTATTATAAAAGAAGACAAATTGCAAGATGTATATCATTCTCCTAAATACATTCAAAACCAGTGTTTGAAATAAGAATTTTAAAATATGCCGTTTTAACCTGTGTGACACCATGTTGCATTTAGGACCGTTTGGGGACTATTACTCTATGCAGAGAAAATCATTCGTGTAATAGTGCCATTATCTACTGTCCACTTGATAAGAGAAAATTTGCTTTGGTAGACTCTTCAATTTTCTAATGGCCTGAAATATTAGCTTCGGAGGTTTTGCTTCCACCAAAACGTTTAAAATAATAAACGTATTTATTAAATTAATGTTATAATTCATATTCGCTAAATACATATAAACACGGATCTGGAAGGTAAAAGAATGTAGTATATTTAGAAAGATTCAGGCCACATGATATCAAATGCACTCTGTGCTGCTTTTAATGGTTAGTGGCATAATCTGGCATTGTATCACAAGATGCCGAAATAAAATCAAAACAACACCGACTTGCTGCATAAGTACAAACCTCTTGGTACGTAGTAAGTATAGCCTACAACTTTAAATTCTATCAGTCGTGATCAGCGGTATCACGACCTGACGGGTTACCTCTCTTGCCGAATGAACAAACGAAGAAGTTTTGGTCTATCTGATCTTTTCTTTTCGAGTTTGACTCCTTGTTGTAACAGTGTTGTTGGATCGTTATCGTTACAGTGTTTTGTGATTTGGGTGGCCCAACCGTGAAGAAATTTGTACCTTCGTTTAGGTGTGAAAATGTTTCTAAAGTTCCAACTTTTCCCCAAAATGCGAAGCTTTTAGTCCCATTAATGATACACACAAGTCTACAATTTAAACTGGCCTACCTATGTTTTGGTTTCACTTCCGGTCTCAAGATTGTTGCTCTGCAGGAGGTAGGTGATGTCTTTCAAGGTTTGGAGTAACTAGAAGGAAATACGACCATTGGGTATTTCTATATAAGCATTCCGCATGACCGCATCGTTCCTCCCCGCGAATACGAGAGCCACCAGAAATTGGGGTGTCAAATGTATTTTGCCCTTTAGTACGAGCCCTTGGGGGTTAAATACAGTCGTCCGAATAAATATTACTTAAAATTCTTGTTCAGGAGGTAAAACTGCATAGAAAAACCACAACTGCCATAGTCCAGGCCGCCGCGGAATAGTAATATAGATCTACCGACCAGGGCCTTGAAAATAAGATTTTAGGTTGTCTTGGATATGTTTGACGAAAACTTCTGTTCCCCATAGCTAATCTCTTCTGGTAGGCTACAACTAGGCTAGGTAAATCTAGCTCCGCGCCGGTTATTCCTTTGGAAATAACCGTTTCCAATAGTATTTAGGTTATAAAGAATTTACTGTTATTTTTGAGGGTCGATTGTAATTAACCGCCAGGGGCTAGTACTAAACACGGCGAAATACATTTGACGCCCCAATCCTTAGTTGCTGTCGTATTCCTGGGAACGTTCCTTACATTCCGTGCGGAGTTGGGTATTGCCTAGATATAAGTAGGGGGTTATCATGATTTTAGTTTTCTATAAAAGTAAACTATTGTGCCGGCTTTTTCATTCCGTCCGTCCTTAGATCTAAAAAACCTACTGAGGCTAGAGAGATTAGTATTTTGATCATCCAGCCCCATCATCAAACATATCAAGCTGCAACGTCAGTAGTTTTAATTTTATTTAAGGTTAAATTTTAAGCCATGAAAAATTGCCAAAACTTACTTTAATGATTTTTTTTTAGTAATTAGTATTTTTCTCTAGTATATTCTATCGATGTAATCTGTATAATGCTGAAACTCTGAATAAGAATCAAGATGAAATTTGGTTTCATGTTTGTTTTACTCGTTTTCTAATAACATTGTTTATTCCATTGAAATATAGTACTATAGTAACAGTAATGAAACAAAAATTTATCGTTCATCCATATACTCATATAAGCAGTGACGTACAATGGTATACAAATAGACAACAAATTGTTATTGTTTGCAAAATTCCAGGTGTAAGGGTTCCGTGGGATACATAAACAATGCAAGAGGGGCGCAAGGTAAAAAAGATTACGAACCACTGCTGTACTGCATCTGGCGAGCGACTGGAGAAATGTAGGGGTTGTTGGGTAGGGTGCCCGGCCCCGTCATAGTTGATGGTTTTATCATGGCCACCGAGAGCGGTGGCCATGGTTTTATACAGTATTATACGTTGTGCAGAAATCTCGATTGGGCCAACATCCTAATATTGGTGAATCCCGTATTGGGTTAGTGCTGTCAGTGCGCCTCATGCGGTGTAATGTAGTCATACTTAAGGTTCTTTGCGGCGTCCCTTCGGCCCCTAACAGCGACTGCATTCATTCCTTTTACTGTATCTCCGTTCATATACTCTATCTTCCATCTTACTGTCCACCCTATCCTAAAAATTGATTCATAGTGCAACTGAGGAGGTTTTCCTCCAGCCACACCTTCCAAACCTTTTCACTGTCAATTTCCGTTTCAGTGCTGAATGGCCTTTGTTGCCACGGTGCTTGGTATGTGTGCCTAAAATCTATAAATCAATGAATCAACCTATTATTAATGTAGTATCACAAGATGCCAAAAGGATTCGCTCGTGTAGCTGCGCCTTAACATAAATCAAGAATTTTTTTTTTTTCCATGGGAAATGCTTGTTACACCGTCCCAGCCCAGACTTCCAAATTCGTTTTGAACTGAAGTGCGTTTACTTGGTTTCAGAAATGCGGATGTTAGGTTCAGATATTGAGTCAATATTTTTTAACGTAATAACAATTGGAAAGATTGCAATAAAAGACCCTAGCGGCCAGCGTGAGTATTTAAAGAAAATCACCTAGGCTGTTGATTTTCATAAGCGCCTGCATGACAATTCTAAACCCCAACCATAAGTGACATGATAGTTTCGACTGCAAGGTAGATTGACTAGTCATTTTCATATTTCACGCTTGCTATTACTTAATTGGTAGGTCGAAGGAATATACGCCTGATGTTTGGACCAGCAGAATGTGATAGAACCAAGGCATTAGAGTAAAAAATGTTCATCACAATCAGTATCTGTTTACTTTACAATCATTTAAATTTTCTCTCTCCTCTCCTTCCTCTCCTCTCTCTCCCTCTCTGTCTCCTTTCTCTTTCTTCTCTCTCTCTCTCGTCTCTCTCCTCATTCTCTCTCTTCTCTCTCCTCAGTCCTCTCTCTCTCTCTCTCTTTTACACACACACACACACACACACACACACACACACACACACACACACACACATATATATATATATATATATATATATATATATATATATATATATATATATAATATGTATGTGTGCATGTGCGCGCGCGCGCCTATATAAAGATACAACCATTTTACTGCAGTTCTGTCCTGGCCACCCTCGGGGCTAACTTTAACAACTGCACGTAAGCCTCACTCGACTCCTATGCAGGAAGGGATCTTCCTTGAAAGAAAAAGTGAAGTTGCTAACGTATTAGGCGAGTGTAGTAGAGGTTTCCAAACTGTACGTCAGAAGCTACAGTGGCCTCACAATTTATTTTGGCTGTCCTAGCATAGACTGCCGCGTTAGGAATTGGTTCCTGCCAAGGACTAGAATTCCAGGTGGTGGGATTTTTGGTATTATATGCATATTATTTGAAATGCACCACTGGACTAGGTAGATGGTCAGCAACAACTACCGGTCTTCATTATGTCCTGCGGAGCCGTGTGCATAAAGGTGTCAGTAGGATGCTGGTTTTGAGCAATAGTGATCAATAAAACAATTTATTTCAGTATAATTAAATTATGCTCGCAAAATGGTCAATGATATATATTTAAAGATACGAATAGAACTGCAATAATTTTTTTCACATTTAAAGTATTAATGTCAATAGCAAAGCTAATTAAAAGATTACAAAAAAATGACTGGAATAATAGATAGGTTGGATAAAATATTTAAGTTGACTCAAAGTTCCTTTCAAGAGGTTCAGTTTGCGCGACACGACAACATGTCATAAATTCCATACTTGCGTTGCATTTGCATTAGTTCATCTGGTTGATGGGGACATGTTTTGCGAGGAATGGCGTTTTTGTGTCTAAAAAGCCTGTCCACATTAGGGAACATTGTTTTCAAACACTTTTTATCGTATATTTGTTTCCCATCCAGAATGGAAAACATTTAGTGTTTCTATATATATATATATATATATATATATATATATATATATATATATATATATATATATATACATGTATAAGTATTATATACACATATACAATATGTGTGTGTATGCATTTATGTATGTATACGTATATATATAT
The DNA here is from genome assembly GCF_015104395.2 of Macrobrachium nipponense. Classification (NCBI taxonomy): domain Eukaryota; kingdom Metazoa; phylum Arthropoda; class Malacostraca; order Decapoda; family Palaemonidae; genus Macrobrachium; species Macrobrachium nipponense. Next base: position 2,500,492 of record NC_061087.1, read on the forward strand.
ATATATATATATATATATATATATAATATATTCAATTCCGCCAGAAGCAAGTCAGCATGACAGGCTCCTTTTTCTAAAGACTCCCTTACAATCTCTATTTCTTTTCCGTATCCTCCTCGAGTGCATTAAAATAGCCAAGTAAATACAGAGGCTACTGCACCGACAAGCATCCTGCCCACAACATTGTTTGCAACTGTTTGCAAATATTGTTAGCAAACTTTGTTTGCAAACAATGTTTCCTAGTATGGACAGGTCTTAAGGGCCAAATTCCAACTATTTAAGAGACTTGAAGACTGTAAAACAAATTGCATGTGCAAATACTCCTGTATACCTAAGAAATCTCGTCTAATTTTCCAATGAAGCACAGGTTTTTCTTTCATTAAAAGACATGGGCAAAGTTATTGGCAAATACAAAGTTGATTTGAATTACTATAATAATAATCAGGGTTTACAACATATGATTTTAGGTTATCTAGCGTTTATTGTCAGGATCATTGACCTCGATAAGCTATGACCAATTTAATCTACATACTTCTCGTTAAAAAAAAGTATTGATTCATGCTTATTTGGAAATGATGCAGGAAGATCTTTGTATTTTGAAATCAAATGCTCTGTTCTAATACATATCAATTCATGGATTTGAAAGCTACGTTTAACTATGCGCAACTATTAAGGGGAAATCTGGCATTGTTCTTTTCTTTACATTTATGTCAATATCAGCTTTGATCTGCATTTATGTCAATATCATTTATGTCAATATCAGCTTTGATCTGCATCGAGGCTCTTCAAACATGCATCAAAACAGACGCACATTCGTTTCAGATTGAGCCAGCCTTGTGCTGGCGCCGGCTTCGGCTCTTTCTTCAAGGCACCGAGCATTACAGCAGACGAACAAACTGGTCGGATTTCGATACCAAAGTCTCCATAATTTGGGTATTGCCTATGTATTTAATACTATATATACTAATATATATATAATATATAATATATATATATATCTATTATATATATAATATATATATTATATATATACATCCATATAGATATATATAATATATATATACCATCTACCTACCTACCTATTATCATTACTACAATTTACATAACATACAATATCTATTTGTATTATTGTATATATATCTATATGAATTCTCTATGTATATATATCAATTATATTGGATTCTAGTCGTGATGTACCGCATACCACGTACAATGAGTATATACTTCATGAGCAGTTGTAAACTTTGAATAATCTATCGTTATTGTATTTCCTGAGCCATCTGAGGTATTGATGGGTCTGGGTAGTTGGACGGACTCGAAGAATGGAGTTGTATTCATAGCAGAAAGTTAATTACATTTTTTTTACTTTCAAGGTTAAATTACTGTGATTTTTCAAATATGAAATGATTACGTATTCATGATGCATCAATCCTATGAGTTCAGTCCCAAAAAGCAATTGACATTTTAATAAGTTCGTTATCGAGGATGAGAAGCATTTATAGCAATATATACTCTATTACATATGAGTAATGTAATAGATACTGATGTTTGCTGTGTAGGACTAGATAATATAGCCAACAAAAATTAGTTGTGACCGGTTGTGTCAAATAGAATTGTTTATAGTTACATTGCAAGGATTGTTTTTTTGAGCTGTATTCATTTTTTTTTATATAAGTTGCAATGTGACTTGATAAGAAAATGAGTTGGGGAATTTAGAGCAGAAAATGTCCTGTGAATGGGTTTATCCGTGCCTTGGGGGAATCGCCTTTAGTTATATATATATATATATATATATATATATATATATATATATATATATATATATATATATATATATATTATTATTTGTAGATTTAAAATGATAAATTTGGATGTATTGTAAGTATACAAATGATAACAGTAAATATCTATCGTAAATTATGCTAATTAAATCAGATTTCACAAGAAATGTTCAGACTTTAGTTTTAATTCAAAATTTGTATTATTTTGTGGCCCGTAAAAAAAAGAAAAAGAAAAAAAAAAACTGGGGACCTGCATCTAGGCTACTGCCCTTAGTTTTAGTGTTGGTTGCATGGGTTACATGCATTCCTCTGGTTGGAGACCAATATAGTGGCGCTACTTTAGACATTTCCTTTACCGCACGCTCAAGATAGAACGCATCTAGACTAACGTAATTTGTTTTACTTCGTAGTACACTACGTTCTTCTCTGGATCCGGGACTACGCAGTCTTATGAGCCTGATTTGTTAAGCAGTGCACCGCAGAAATTCGTTTTCTTAAAACAATTTTTTTCATGTCTTAACACTGGCCGCCTCTTGGGTCTATACTCTTCACATTCTAATGAATGTACTCTTTCCAATTGCCCCTCGTTTCTTCTCAGTCCTCACATGAAATTAATGCATCCCACTACTAGGTAGTCACTTGAGGCAAGCGGAGGTGAACGTGCGTGTATGTGACACGACCTTGAAGATCACGCACCATTTCACTGTTGGTACCTGTATCGGCTACAGTATGTGAAATTTTCCCGTTGTAATGCTAAACGGCTCCTGAAAACGTGTGCTTCATCGATTTTACTCATGTGTCTGAACAATTTCTTAGACGGTGGAAAGAAAACTCGATGTGCCCTGTTGTTTTTTATTTCCTACTGTTCGAGTTATTTCATATTCATTTTTTTTTTCAACCTGATAGTCTCCTTATTATTTTTCAGCAAAATTTCAAGACTATTCTGAGATACGAATGGGAACAAACACTGCCTCCGTTTGTGTGTTTGTCGTTCTAAGAAGATAAGGGGGTCTATTTCACTAACCAACACGGGGTACGTGTGCGATAGATAGTAAAATGGGAGCGCGTCTTCGTCTCATAACCTTTTGGCTGGTGGAAAATGAAACGGCTGGGCCGAATGGAATCTAAAAAGAATTGAGTAGCCTTCTAATGTATTCGATCATTAGAATTAGAAGAAAAGAGCTTTTGTGGGCATGGGATCTTTTTAATCGGTTTTTTAAGTACTAGCAAACTGACCCATCTACGATGAGTGTTAAAATACGGTGTGCAGAAGTGAAAAATTTATATATACTATTTGTTCAGCAATATTAAAATAAGAGCGATTTGTATACATACCTACTACAGAACCTCTTTATACACAATATTGTCAGTTTGTCCACAACTTAATTTCAAGTTGGCAGAGTCAGTTGCTCTGCTCATCGCCACATACAGTTGGCCATGCGTGAACAGAAACACACCAACACGATCCAAAGTCTGGCCCTGCGACTTGTTTGTAGTGAATGAGAAGGCCAGGTTGATGGGAAACTGCCTGCGCCGTAACTGGAACAGAAACTGGTTGTCCGAAGGCATCAGAGGAATCCGGGGGATGAACAGACATTTGCCGGTGTGAGGGCCGGTTGCTATCACTGCTTCGATGACGTGGGAGTTTAGCTCCGTAACGGTGTACCTTGTTCCGTTGCAATGTCCATTGGCAGGATCGAAATTCCGAAGCAACATTACCGGGCAGTACTTCTTCAACGTTATTTTGTGCACTGGCAGTCCTAATGGATTTAAGTTATTCAAAAAATCTTGCGGATATTGATGATAATTTTCATCTTCTATTGTGTCTGAGCTGAAATATTCGCGACTTTCTCCGGGGAAGTTGTACAGAAATTATGTATGAAAAATCGTAAAGTAACTAAGTCTACGGGAATAGCCAGCCTCGTTTCACGGCCAGAAACAGCTCCGTTTCAGGGAATCCCTTCTCACCCCCACCCCCTACAAAGGAGGGGCTTAGGATGGATGAAACCCCATTACAAACCATCTTAGGGGTCCCCACCATAACCCTGCCAAGTTTCATGCCCATCTGACCAGCCGTTTGGCCGTGATTGAATGAAAGACAGACAGACAGACAGACATTACGCCCATTATAGTATGATGATAGTAGTGCCAATAGTACACTTTAGAGATACGTATGTAGTTACCACCATAAATAGGTAACTTATTAATTTCGCTTCGACACCTAAGAATTACTTGCTCTTAAGAGGATACGGAACATTTCAGTTTAAGCTGTCATAAGACGCCTTAGTTTTGCCGTTTTCGACTTTGAGAACTTGACTACTAAACTAATCCCTGTAGAAGCCAGATTGGGAAAGGGGTCAGAGACAGAGCGAGCCGTGAGTAACACCACCTCCCACCACTAACTGCAGCACCGGAGCACCTCGTTGTGTTGAGAGAGAGAGAGAGAGAGAGAGAGAGAGAGAGAGAGAGAGAGAGAGAGGCCCACAATATGAGAATTCAGTTATTTAGATGTAATGTTCACCACACCTCAATACCTCTTGAAATCCGATACTATTTATCCTCGCACAAATAGCTGTATTTTTAACACTTTCAAGGTCCTCATTTTAGGTTTGTAAAAAAAAACTATTGAGATCGCTCTTCGTCTGTCCGTTCGCACATTTGTTATCCGCCCTCAGATTTTAAAAACTACTGAGGCTAGAGGGTTGCAAATTGGTATGTTGATCATCCATCCTTCAATCATCAAACATACCAAATTGCAGCCCTCTAGCCTCAGTCATTTTTAAAATTTAATTTAAGATTAAAGTTAGTCATGATCGTGGGTCTGGCACCACTATTGTGCAAACAACACAGACCACCCTGGGCTATGGCTGAAAGTTTCATGGGCCGTGGCTAAACGTTTCATACAGCATTACATGCTGTACAGAAACGTTGATATGGCCGAAGAAACTTCGGCGCATATTTTAGTTGTTTTCATTTAAAACGGAAAAGGCATTTGTGAACCATCTTAGGACAATACGATGGTCTTTGACGGCTACTTCCTCAAACGTGCAATTTGGCACTAAAATTAAACAGGTTCAGAACCAGCTATCAAGGCTGGTGTTCTCCTTTTGAGCATAAGGTGAATGGTCGGTAATGGTAATATTACAGTTATCCTATAGTCCATGTAGTACAACCTTCAGCCATGTGATGGCTTCTGAGTTGAGATTAGTAGGAAAGGTGAGGTTGACCATCGCCTTTTCCTTGAAAACCCTAATTATGGTCTCGTTTCTGTTTTTCTCAAGTATGAAGTTCTGCAGTGTCAGTTAGTCTGATGGAACTTTTTTTTTTTTTATAGTCGCCCACGATAACTATTGTTATTGTGACGTCAGTCCGCGGAATGTAAGATGCCAGTCAGTTAATCCCGGAAGTGACGGAACTGCAAATGAGATTTGTAATTAGAACATTAAGCATTGCCTCAGCAGACGAGTTTACCCAATTCCGTGACACTAATGGCATTTGCTTTCTTCCAAGGTCTACAGAGTATACTCCCTAGACCTTGCTTTCTTCTATGTTAACCTCAGTCAAGAACGAAGTTTCATACCGTGCGACGCTCAAATCACGTTTGCATGCTTACGAGTTCTTGTGGTTTTTATAAACCTCGGGAAATTAGTCATTAAAATACTTAGAGCGAAAGTAATTTACTTTTTCGTGAGATGATTTTTTTTCTTTTTCAGATGATATCTCGTTTTGTGGTGACGGAGCCTTTAACACCCCCGTCCCTGCATCTGATTTGCCACAAAAAAGTATATCTAGTTTAACCAGACCACTGAGCTGATTAACAGCTATCCTGGGGCTGGCCCGAAGAATTAGATACTTTTACGTGGCTAGGAACCAGTTGGATACCTAGCAACGGGACCTACAGCTTAGTAGTGTGGGATCCGAACCACATTATATCGAGAAATTAATTTCTAATCATCAGAAACCACAGAATGGTGGCTTTTCGGCTTTCGCCATAATTAAATTGTAACCTTTGTAGAAGCTGACGAATTTTGCCTTAACGCCGCTTAATTTGGTATACGTCGCCTAATGTTCAAGAGTCATTTTGTGCTGTGTTACGGTGTCTCTGGAAGATTTTAAATTTATTTTCCATTTGAGAATTTAAATTGGGAGCTTGAAATGGAACTTCAGCGTTATATTTTTTAGAATGTGGGTAAATTTCAAGGAAGTGAGTAGTTGTCAGCCACCTGTTTGCATCGAGGATTTGGAAAGCTTTGTCTTCCTCTGTTTTGGTTGAATAATTTGGCTTGCCTCTTTTTGAGGCGCCACGACAATCTCCAGCCACTTCACATTAGAAAAAATCAAGTAAATAAAAAGGAGGTCCTCAATCTTGTTATTACGAAAACTCAAATAATTTCAGAATCTCTGTTATTCACCAAACATATTCTCAGAGAGAGAGAGAGAGAGAGAGAGAGAATACGCATTGTTTAGACCGAATAGCAGACTGATTGTCTGTGTGTTAGGACTCAGCCAGCGTGAAAAAGGGGCATGAGGTTAGCCACCTCAGCCTAAAAGATCTGTCTTGAACCGCGTAATTCTCTCCGGGAGAATTTCCCGACTGTCCCAAAGGTCACTACTGCAGTTTAAATCCAGTAGGATTACGTTAGGTAACGGTTCCATTATCATATGCTTTCACAGACATAATAAAACCGAGTGGCGCTGTTTCTGCAGTTCAAGGCCATTAGCATCTTTGAGATTGCCATGGCCTGTCAAGAAGAGGAAGACAGAATTCCACATCCTGGATGCAAGTGCTTGGCAAATCAGTTAACCAATATGTGGCCAGTCGTTGCTAACATCCTCAAAATTTACCCAAATTTTAGTTTTCCAATTAAGAAATGAAAAAAGTTCCAACCTTGTTAATGAACAGCATTAACGTCGGTCAGCGTCAAGAGACTAATTTCGTCAGCTTGTTCAAAGGTTACAATTTCTTTCGTATGTCGAGACGGCATTATTATGTGGTAAATCAGATGGCGGGGGTTAAACAACTGAAGAACAAGGAAACAAGTCATTGAAAGGAATTTAGTCTCATATTTCACCATTTACTCAAAAGGAAAATTTCTATCGTTTCAAGTCTTTTAGTGGATACTTTCCCATGGCTTAAAAATTAAAAAAAAAAAACTCTTCATGCGGGCAAAGGTGATTGAGTATTCGCACGGGCATGAAACTCGCTGTTGAATAAGGCTAACAAAAGAAAGCAAATGTTCAACAGCGCCTCTAACTGTTACTTCTTGGTGCAATTGTGGGAGTTTCTTTCAGTTCCACCGATAGATCCTTGTATTTCACTGCTATTATTTTCCAGATCTCATTATCTTGCTGTCCAACAATTCCAACTCCCTCTTTTCACTGTCTTAGGCGATGAATGGCTGAAGTGCCTCGTGCTTAGCCTGACAGCCAAAATGTAAATAAATTGGCCACTCGGTGCCATGAACTTTGTAACACTCGGCTACTGAGACGTTGCTTCGTTCGGCAGTTTAGTCTATTCAATAACTACTGATTGACTGACTACATTCTGTAGGCTGTCGTGACACCCACAATAACAATAGCTATTGATGGCGACTGGTCCCAAGGGTAGCTGACACTGAACATCATACCTCAGGAAAACGTTGAGGAAGGTAATCAAGTTCTTAGGGTGAACCCTTCCGTCTGACCCAGTCTTCAAAATACACATCCAATAGCCAAAGGTGAACATGAACTGCAATATAACTGTAATATTATCTTTACTGACCATTCACCGCATGTACCATTTGTTTTGATAATCATTTATTTTTCAAATTATTTTTAGTACTAACTTGTATATGTGCAGAAATGCTTTCCTATGAAACAACGCAATTTTCCTTAAAATAATTTACAAATACCTTTTCAATTTTAAATGAAAAGGAGACAATCTTGGCAAGTATAAAAAATATAGCCACAGAGCAGGCCGGGTCCTCGTCTTTTTCCACCATGAGTGCCACCGACAATAGTAGGTAGACCAAGGCAGAACTGAGATTCGAACCTTGATGCATTTGCTTGAGGAGCGACGATGCTAGTGATCACATTCAAAGACTTACAAAAACTATACATATATTACATACATACCGATTTGATGGTAATCTTCGCAATGCTTCGCGATTAAGGACTTCGTTTACTAAATAGTCATTACATTCTCTCTCTCTCTCTCTCTCTCTCTCTCTCTCTCTCTCTCTCTCTCTCTCTCTCGAGACAGACCTGGACTGGACAAGACCAGAGTTTTTTTATAATAATTAGAATAAAGTTGGGCTCTTTGTGGCAATCAAAAGTGCTTTGCATTACGCTAGACTACAATCTTGAATAGTTTCAGTATTTTTTTCTTCCCTCTACGATGCAGAGAATCATTCACGCATTTAATTTAAAAAATTGTGAAAATAATAAAAGCAGTCTGTCTCCTCTGTACTTTTGAATGACTAATACAGTGTATCGTTTTTAGTGACTTTACATCTGGTTGAGGTATGTATTTTAGGAAATGGCCTTATGATATCCATTGCATGAAAAATGTATCATATAATAAGAGGTGCTGTTTTTCTAACCGGTAAGAGAAATAGCACCGAAGATCAGATAATAAAAGCCATGAGCGATGACTTATAGTGAACTCTCCCGCTAGAATTTCGTCGTCATGTATATATATATATATATATATATATATTATAATATATATATATATATATATATATATATATATATATAGATATATATATATATATATATATATATATAGATATATATATATATATATATATATATATATATATATATATATATATATATATCTATATATATATATCTATATATATATTATATATATATAGATATATATATATATTATATATTATAGATATATATATATATTATATATATATATATATATATATATATATATATATTATATATATATATACACACTTAATTTGGTTATGCTTTCATACCCACTTTCTCGTATGTCTGCTCATGTGTATTTAAGAATCGTCATGAAGAGAGGTTATTGATAACTTAATCATTTATAAACTTCTTGAAACAATCTCTTATTTAATGATCTGTCATAAGCATGCGTTTGTGAACCTTTTATGGCGTACTGTCCTTGTCTTACTGTCTGGATGGATATGGCGCTTGCGTATATCCGTAGACCCGTTCTGGCATCTTTGTGGTTAACGAATCACGTCGACATACGACTGATCCAGAAGTCCGCATTTTCCAGTGTAGGAATAAGGAAGCATGAAGGCCGATCGCTTTCGCCTGATCGAGAGAGAGAGAGAGAGAGACCAGAGCAATACATGTAGATTTACATATATTGTTATTACTTATTGAGATTCTAATGTTTACAACACGTAATCGTACCACCAATAAGAGAGAGAGAGAGAGCAGATTTCCAGCTGAGTCAGTGGTTACGTAGTTTACGAATTATTGTTGGGGAAAGATAATAGCAAAACATAACAGACAAAGAATAAGGAAAAACTTGACTTGCTACCGTGGATAAATGCTAGCTTGTTACAGTAGGAAACTCGTATTAGTTGTGCGAAAACTTGAAGATATCCAGCAAATTCACATTTAGTGTGTATGTTGTATAATCCAATATATGTCTTCGTTATTCTCTCTCTCTCTCTCTCTCTCTCTCTCTCTCTCTCTCTCTCTCTCTCTCTCTCTCTCTCTCTCTCTCTCTCTCTCTCTCTCTCTCCAGAATGCGATGAGAATGTAAGCCAGCAAGAGAGTTAGCGCCTGACCCCGTTTGCATGTGGGCCCAGCGTTGCCACATGTAAAGACGAGTCTGCTGTTGTGCCGTGTGCTGTTGCATAGTGCTGCTGTGCTACGAGTGGGAAATATATGGCAGGGTTTAGATTGTGGTTAGTGCCATACAGCACAGCGTAATGACGACGTGTTTTATAGGTCCTATGGCCTCATTCGTCAGTAATACCAAATCTGTGGTCGGGATCGGGATGAACGCTAGCCATATGATTTGCGAATTCATAAATGAATTTTGGCCTAACAAAGCTATTCTCTCTGGAATAGGCGTGAACATTTATTAAGTTCCAATATTGCTTTTCGTTTTCATTATATTCATTGACAGGAAGATTTTGTATTCCGTTAAGATGCCTAAGCTCACTGTCATAGCTCTCATTAACCCGCTTCCATTGTCTGTCATACTGTCTTTCTTTGCCGAAGTCTTAATTCTTTCTGACTCCGCTCCTCAACCTTCGCACAGTTCCTTCCTTGTTGCCTTGTCTTTCCGTAACCTTATCCTAGGGAAGCGCAGTCGCTCATACGCCCAGTTATTGCCATGAGTAAAATTGAACCACATTAGTGGTTATTTTATAGTCATATATGACATGAAGTTAATATTTGCAATAGCAACATGATTTCCCTAGTATTATTTCATTTTTCTGAGTTTCACATGTGCGTGACTGAAACTCCGCCTTTCTATATTTAACTGCCTATCAATGACGCAAGTAAATTTTACATTAGCCATTTATATTTACATTTAAGAGAGGAGGGTGGGATTAATATATTTCTTTATTCCTTTTTTTTACAACTTTTATTTTTTCAACGACTTATTTACGTTTTCGACTCAGTCATATTAGATAATATCATGTTAAATTTATTTCATAGTTTTCATCCTGTTGTCTATTCCCTTATCAGAAGACCGTGGGGAAAAAAGTTTATTCTTTTTTCTTTTAGCATGCGAGCAAAGATTGAAAAGTAAATTGCTTTACTCTGGCAAATTAGTGCATGATTCTTGTTATATGTCAGAAGCAAGGCATGGTGTGTGTGTGTGTGTGTGTGTGTGTGTGTGCGCGTGCGCGCTGTTTACATGGGTCTGAATACAGCAGTAGCATACTGCTAGAATTTTTACCTAATTTATTATAGTACCCCATTTAAGAGTTTTCGTTTTCTATAATGTTCATTCCGCCATGCGTTCTCTTTTTTTAAAGGCATTAATAGCCAGAAGATAGTTGGGCCTATATACTATATGCTTGTTTAGCGAAAAATCATAACTTGTATACCATTATTACTACAACCAAAAAGTAATGGTATAAAGGGTCCACCCTGAATATTTTCACCCATTTTTATCGAAATTCGTTCTTTGGAAATCCTGCTAACACGAACTGATACGGGAGAAATATATAACTTATAACCAACATAATTTCGGTATTAACCCGTTATGTATATCCACCTTTGTCAAAGTCAAGGTCCAAGGGTAAATTCATGCAAAAACCGAAGTTAAAGTAAAGAGTGTACACATTTTATACTAACGAAACTGTCTGGCGATTTCTGCTATAATTTCACCAGATGTCGCATTTAAATGAAGCTTTTCCAAATATCCCGCCAACAAATCGTGGGCAGTGCCACGCATTTTTCTCTGGATACATACCCGGTTAATACCTTACACTGGATTCATATAGATAACCAGAAAAGTAATAGGTTTTATCAGGGCTTCAGTTTTCGAGGGAACCGGATTGCTGTAGACAGATGTTAAATCCTTTCGCGACCGTTTACCAAAGTAATGAGTGATATCCGGGTTGTTGGACGACTCTGGTGGCTAACAACCAGACTGCAGGACATAGGTCTAGCAAACTCTCCAAGGATTTGCTGATCATCTGAAGGGTAGTACGTTTCGGAGCCAATCCTTAAGAGGATAATGCGAATGATATATCTTTTAGAGAGAGAGAGAGAGAGAGACGAGAGAGAGAGACGAGAGTGAGAGAGAGAGAGAGAGAGAGAGAGAGAGAGAGAGAGAGAGAGAATTTAAACTTTTCAATCCATTCACAGTCATTCAGGCAAAGTTATAGCTCTGTTTATTTTGCCGCATAATTTTTATTTTTATTGTCTGCGTTGCCATTGTTTATTTAGTCATAGTGTATCTTGTTCTCATTTTTCATTACCCATTTACCTGCCTTCTTTTTTAAATTATCAGTTTCTTTCTATTGATTTTCATTTCTTATGTCTCTGTTAGTTCACGTGTTTTTCCCATCACTGACCCTTTGAACCTCGAAACCTATTTTCTTTTTCACCGCATGTCTTATTATGCGTTTTTTTTTCCTTACGAGATTTCTGTCACCACTGATACCAAAGAGTAAGAAAAGGATCACGTCGAAAATGGACTGTACTGACCACAAAAAAAAAAAAAAAAAAAAAAAAAAACTGGGTTTGTGGTTTTAGGGTGTAGATGGGTAATTGGCTTGCAACCTCACCCCAAAATACTCTGTGTGAATGGTAACTCCTTACGAAGTCAACCGTCTTTAATGGGAAAAGGATCTGTATGGAATATATATATATATATATATATATATATATATATATATATATATATTCATACATATATATACATACATACATACATACGTACGTACTGTATAAATGTGTGTGAGTGTAGTATTAGTGTAAATTTAACCACACCTTCACTTTACGAGTGCGGTGTGACCATCTTGCTCTTCTACAAAAACTATTCACTTCTTCACCATCAAACTGGTCTTCGCACAAAGAATGACCCGAACAGCTCAAATGTACTGACCTTAATGTTTATGAGGGCTTGGTCTGGTTCGTTAGTCTGAAGTTTCCTTAGAGAGTAAGTGGAATTCTTTCTCTAATAGTCGTTTGTGTGAGTGTGTGTGTGTGTGTGTGTGTACTGTTGGCCCTTACGCACACATTTACAAACCCACACACACTATATATATATATATATATATATATATATATATATATACATTATATATACTATGTGTAAGTACATTATACATATGAGTACATACATAATGTGTATATATAACGTGCATGTATGTATGTATGTATACACATCTCAGTTATATTTTTAGTGTCGCTGTTTCTGATGAGACCTCTCAGGTGTTATTAACATTTTTAATGGCAGATGTTTTACAGACTGACCCCCTTCTTGACGCAGTTGTCTGGGGCTGGGAAAGTTGAAATGCATAATTAAATATAAGTACTTATTATTTCGAGTAGTCTCTGACAGGGAGCTTCTTTTCGTCCGTTGCACTTAAGTTCCAAATCGCGAACTTCATCTTCAAACTTTTTTTTTTTTTTATTGCTTGCGCTTCAACTTCTCTTTAACGCATAAAATGTCCTTTTGTTTTTCTGGTTTTATCGTATTCTTTACGCTGAAAGGTTTAATTAATTTAATTAATTTTCCCCCTGTTCTTTTCCTGATTCGGTTGATTAATTATTCATATTCTTCCGTTCTTATAATTTCTATTAAATATCAAATATTATGTTCACAAATTTCTCTTCTTGGTTTTAGGTATCTGCACACCACTGACAGTATGTTGCAGTTTAATATTATGTATCTTAACTTTTTATTCTTATTTTTGAGGGCTAAAACTAAAACCAGGTAGTTTGGTTGGGAACATTTGTTCAGATATAGAAACGTTAAGAAAAACAACCATTAGAGACAGCCATTTTTCAATGATGCCGAGTTTTTTTTTTTCCTTTCTTTTTTTGCCTTTTTCTACTAATTCAGGTTCATTTCCATAACTACGTACTTTTATTATTTTATAGGGTCATTATTTGTTTCTAAATTACCATCTCTTGAGGAACTTCACTCATATTTTTTCAGTCAACAGTTGACACGAACAACCTTCCACGTTCCCTCATATGCTACAGTATGATTCTGTTCATCAACCCAGAGTTCCCGTAGGATCGGGGCGGTTAGTGCGTGCTGTCAGTGCACCCAAGGTTGAGTGCACCTATCGTGGTGCACTGTACGCATTACTAAAGGGGTTTTGTCGTGTCCCGAGTTCACCCACTATTCAGCCATTTCCTTGACCTCAATTGATGCCTCTCTTCTTCAGTGCTGCTGCCCAACGCCTTCAACATTTTATTCTAGTGCATCTATGGGATGTCCTTTCAGTTCCACACGTTGAACCATGTACTTCGCCACCTTTATTTTCTTAGTTCTTTTTTTTAACTTGCTCTCCAAACACTTGTGCATTGCCTTTAGCGATGAGTGGCTTAAATTTCATAAATCAGATCAAACCAATCCCAAGGGTTAAGGAATTTGAAATAAGACGCCGATTATCAGTCTACAGTGATTTTATTATAGACGGGCTATATGTACAGGATGCAGGAGAGATCAGAGTAACACAGACGCAGACGCCAACAGAGATGGAAAATACAAACAAAATCTCGAGGGGCCTTGAAAAAGATGTCAAAATTCTACAAGATAAGAACAAAATGTGCCTAAGAATAAATAAATAAATTAAAAATAGATACAGTTGTAGTACATAGACACGTATTCTTATTGGAGAAATGATAATAGTAACACACAAAAGAGCCAGCAACGAATTCTTAGAGTAAGCGGAAGACGCGTGCATTTCCTAATACGGAGACTCAGTGGTACAGAGCATTTGCTGGGAACCAATTCTTTAGCAGACGACAGTGGAGATCAGAACGGCAGGCAATAGGTGGACCGTTTAAAATTGCTAGAAGCAGTGCGTCAAGAAGCAGAAACTTACAGTTAGAGGTAAATTTACAAATGTTACCATGGGCTTTTCATGTCGTATATGGAATCCGAAGACTGCCACCACTCATAGAATATTGAAAAAAAATCCCAGTCATCACTCCATGCTTGGGACGCCTAAAATTAGAATTTACCATAAGGACACAGGTGATATACATGCTTACATTGCTTTTAAAGGAAGATTTATGTTAATTGCTGAAAGGAAAAGTAAGATATTCATTGTGAAAATCTCGTAAAAGATCAGTGGATAAGAACTGAGAAACTGCCAAGAAACCTACAATGTTTGCTATACATGCGAGAAAAGGGGTGCACGAAAAGATTTTTTTTTTTTTTTTTTTTTGTCAATCCGTCTTGCCTTTGAGATCATCATGTACCACGGGGAAAGTAATTTCAAGGAAATCATGGAAGGGTCTCAAAGCTTTGACTTTTACATACCTGAAGCTGTCCTAACATAACCAATAGAAAACCTAACCTAACCTACGCTTCGTCTGACAGCTTAAGAGGCCAAGCTTCCTTGGTTCCATCCTTTCATTTTATAACCATCAAATTTCTTCGCCTTTCTATTCCTCATTTTAGAATTTTGAAATTTTAGTGTACAACGTCCACTATTGAGGGTACGAGGCTTAGAAGGTAAAAACAATAAACTAGTCGTCTATAACAATGTCAAAGAAGCAGAAAAAGTTTTTTGTTTCCCATGCAAAGGTTTCTTGTAGAAATTGTCGAGAGAAGCAGACTCCTAAGAAACAAAGGCCCAGAACAATTACTGTATTCGGTTCCTTGATAGAGATGTTTAAGAGAATATGAAGAAGCATGACGTTTATAAGCCAGTCAGTACTGCGTCAGGACAGTGGTCAAAATGACTTGAGTAGAAGCAAGCAGGAAGCGGCAAAATCAAGCAGTTTTCAATCTCAGTAGAGAGAGAGAGAGAGAGAGAGGAGATGAGAGGAGAGAGAGAGAGAGAGAGAGAGAGAGAGAGAGAGAGAGGGTAGGAGGCGAAAGGGTGACAGGTTTGTTTGTTGGCATCTGAAGGAACTAGTGAACAGTAAGTTTTATTTCATTTCTCTTGTGAGCCATCTCTTTCCTCAGTAAAACACAAAAAGTTTACAGAATCATAAAAAAATGAACAAAATTATTGACATAATTAATCAGAGTAACATGCAGCCAGTTTTCAGCACAGACTATATATGTATATATATATTATATAATATATATATATATTATATATATATATATATATATATATATACACATATTTACGTTATAATGGGCAAGCTTTTTAAAGAATAAAAAATGAAAAAATGTAATTACTTTAACATTTCTGAGCTCACAAAATGTGGAAGAATCAAGAAAATTCCTCCTTTCTTAGATTGGGGAAATCAAGTTTGGGCAGTCGGAAGGAAACCAGAGAAATTTGTCATTTATTTAAGGGAGACTTTGAAATTTTACTAAAATATCTATGTAACCTTAACCAAGGCTTACTGAGAACTGGTCCATTTTTGTGTGTTTTTAGACAATTCTTTTGTGGTCCTGAGTTCTTTTCCGTTTTCTTTATATTTACATTAAAAAAATGTTCAACCTTATATGCTACAGAGAAGGGAGACTTTTATATACATAAACCACGTCCTACAGCCTAAAATAAATTTAAATCTGGTACAAAAAATAGGCCTATTTGAGAGTGGGAAACTCCAGCGCCACACCTTTTTATAATTACAAATATGAAAAAAACTGTTAATTACATTGTAAAATACATCAACAGTTGCATCTATACTTCGAACCCTGACGAGATACAGAATAAATTACATTATATGGAAAGAGACAATAAATAGAATGTACACTAGAGGAGAGAAGGTAAACAAATGAAATGTTAGATGTCTGGGGGTTGGGGGTGGGGGTGGATAATAAATAAGAAATAAATACAAATAAATACCGTTACAGGAGACCGGAGGAGGAAGGACAGTGACTTCATGAGCGTCCTCTCCTCCGGCACAGACAGACACAGACAGTCGGAGACATAGTAATCAACCAATGTTCTTTCTGCTCAAGTAACCGAGTCCCTCTTGTACAACTTCAAGTTACCTTAAGGATAATTTGTGAATCACTCGATCTGACTTGAAATTCCCAGATTGGTCTGGTGTGTCCTTGCTTGATTCAGGACACCAAAACTAGAAAAGGTCCAGTACCGGGAAAGTGGACTCAACATAGAGTGAAAATAAAAAACAACTGGGCAGAGAGACTTTTCATGTCAAATTAGAAGATCATGCAGAGTCTTCGTAAACACTTTGTAATATATTTCAGATACTTTTTAAAACCTTTAGTTCCACCTCTCAGGGTCAACAGTACAAAAGATATACAAAAACACTTCCAACGCAAGAATTGAGACCTCTTAACCTTCAAGTAATGTACAATATTGGTAGAAGTTACTATCCTCTGGGGCAGCCCAGAAAATATTGTGTGAAAAAGCATGATAAGATTGAGGTCTGAATTCTTGGTTAATATGGCATTATTGCAAATTAGCACAGAAATATCATTATTCATTAGATTCTGGAAGCTCCCGTTAATCAAGGCGTAACCGGTGGGAACGAGGCAAGGGAGTTACGTCCTTGTTAGAACCTACCATTAAGATCATTATCGGGTGCGATGCTCTGCCTCTAGTAAACATCTGCGATAAGACACCACAGCACATAATATAATCTAAATAAAACATACGTAGCAAATATATTCATCACTATGTATATATAAAAAGGACAAAAGCTACAATATAAACCCCCATGACTATATTTGTTACATTTATTTTAGAAAATATAGTCTTCTATCTTGATAAGAGTTTATTGCAAAATCACCACCAATTTCTTTTCACCATCTAAAAGGCAAAACCTTCTTTACAAAAATAAGAAGCAGCAAGGGGCAGGCGCATATGACCTCTATCCTCGTCTTCAAAATAACTGGGCCACACTCAGCGCATTCGCAACAGTCAGTCAGCCTGTAGCGGATAGTGATCGAGCATACACAAGACGAGCACCACACGCTCTCGCTCGTTACGAAATCGAACAACAACAATAACAAAAAAATGGAAGCTTCGATAAAGAGTCGGGATAAGAAGGGATAATAGCAAGGGACGAAACGGGAACCAGCCCGTAGTCCCACAGGCACGCATACTTTCGGTACTACCATTCATTCCAGACGCTCATAATCTGCAACCACATCACGGAGGAGGAAACAGTGGGGGTCATTTTGCACTCGCCCTTCACTGGAAACAATACACTATATACTTCGGAGAGTGCCAACCAATCACGAATGATTCAAGACTTCAAGCAACTGCGCCAACTACTACTAGCGTTACATATTCATGCTATTTTACTCCATTCACCTTTATATATATATAAAAAAAACTTTAGACGTTCCTCAGTCCACTTAGTGAGTCAAGGCTTACAGCAGCAATTTATCCCAGTTTTCCTTCTTGACACTTTGCAAGCCAATAAGTGCGGTGCACTAATCTTAGACGGGAAAAGGAAGAGACTTAAAGTTCAAGCCACCACGTTTTCACCCAATTGCCTCGTCCGAGGGAGGCTAAAATTCACTAAGATAATCACAAAGTTCAGGTATACACTTAAAACACAAAGTTCTAGTCACAGAAGAGACGGGTCACTTAAAATTGCTGAGATTCTTACCATAAACTATATATTTTTCTAGGATTTTTTTGCACTTTCAGCCACGAACGAATAATTTTCTGATTTGTTCAGCAAGTTATAATAAATATCTTTGATGAGTAGCAACAGCTAGTTCTTACCATACACACAAAGTATTTGCATTGTCATGTATGGAGAATGACCAACAGTCAGCAGCAAAAGTAATCTTGGGGGATGATGCTAAATCATGCGGCCTTCATTACAATTCGATGATCTCTGCAGATCACAAAAAAAGGCTTTCGTGAACCAACTCTGGCTGAGGGAGATGAGAAGAGAAGTGATTTAGTTTATTTCGGGAATTACCTGTGTATGTCGTCCACTGCTACGCAAGAGGAATTGGGGGAAATTAGAATTGTAAGAGACCATTAGTAAAATGCAGAAAAAATTAATGAGAGTACGATGTCCTACGTCGATGTAGTATTCAGCATCCCTACAGTGATTTTTGTTCTACGTCAGTTCCTTGAATGTGTGAAACATTTAGCAGTTACGTCATTTGTTTTACCAATACTTTAGTCTTTATGTATCAAAAGTTATTTACTCCAGTTTTTTTTCTTTTCCATAAATTATAGAGCTCAAGCACTAATACAGATATAAATCCCACCAGCTCCATCAAACAATGAATCAAGTTTTGATTTTTCGAGTCTTCAAAACAACGGTGTCACCAGTATTTGTCAGTCATCATCAACATTTCCATAAAGTCTCTAGTCAGCGACGTCTCTGATCAATTTAAGCAAAGTTCATTTAATAAGTCACCGCAACATTTCATCCTAAATCAATTTTCGCACGAAGACTGTCCGTTCGAAGTCAGGTTTAAAAGAGACGAGGTCCAACGAGTCATTCAAGTCCACAGCTCTCGTGCGGAACTCTACAAGTTGTGGCTACATAAAGGAAGCCTACAGTAAAGTGCAAAGAGTTTGGTAACTATTGCCCTTATCGTTTTAAAGACCTAAGAATATGAACGAATCCCTACCTACACCTAGAGGAGGAAGAAGAAACTAAGGGGAGGAAACCTTCGGGGGAGGGAAGGGGGAAGGAGGGAGGTGGAGGGAGACGGAGTAGGTTGGGTTCCAGGTCCGGGTGTGAGAGAGCAGCCCTTTCCGGGCGGTGGGCAGCGGTGACCCACATGAGAAGTGGGTCGGCAGCGGCTCTCTCCTGCAGAACTCCCTCCATCCCCGCCCCACCCACCTTTTCTCCCTTCCCCCTTCTTCTACTCCTCCGTTAGCACCCCATTCTCAGCTCCATGATTTTTCTTCATTCTTTTTCAGGTATCGCTCAATGCGAATCATTACTTTAATATTTGATTTCAGTTCAGTCGATTATCATCAATAATTCTTGTGACGCGAAATAAATTTAGCCAAGTCGAGAAATAGAAAAAACAAACTTAGATTCAGTAAAAAAAAAAAATATATGCCTTGAATGATTTTTTCTTTCTTCATAAGTGGGTAGCTGGGGAGCGGGAGAAAAGGGGGACTTAAGGGAGAAGGGGGGAAGAATGGAATCTTGGAGCTTTCACTTAAGGCTTAATCTGTGTTTTTTCTTTTTTCTTCTTTTTTTTTGACTTAACTAACAAAGCACATGTCGTCCAAGACCAGGGCCAATGTCAAGGGTGAAGTGAGCATCGGCTTAGCTGTTTCTTTTGCTCTGTTTTGTTTCCCCCTCCTTAGTTTATGAAATTGAATAAGGCACTAGACAAGTCGATTAAAAACATCTCACTTTTCTATCGTCTTGAAAGTTATGTCTTATCACTTTTTATTCGTTAGAAAAAATTCATTGAACGGAACATCCATGAAATAATCGTGATCATGATCAAAGGAGACTTTTGAATGAACTTGTGACGTAAGGGGCGTTAATTTGTGAGCTGGTAGTATAGAATGTTTTCGTGGAGGGCAAATTTCATGATATGGTTGGGCCTTAGTTTGCATCTCACCTTTATATTTATTATTAATAAATATGAAATAAATAAAAATAAAAAGAAGTAAGGAGGGAAGCAAGACCTGTGCTGGGTCCCTTCCTCCCTACCGAAAAACTTGCCAATGAATTTAGCT
Source organism: Macrobrachium nipponense (assembly GCF_015104395.2). NCBI lineage: Eukaryota > Metazoa > Arthropoda > Malacostraca > Decapoda > Palaemonidae > Macrobrachium > Macrobrachium nipponense. The sequence continues at coordinate 2,520,521 of NC_061087.1, forward strand.
TCAATCCCTTGCAACGCGCTTATGAATTTGGTAATGTTTGAGCAGATGAGCCTTCTGTCGAAATGCTTTACCACAAGTCTCACACTTGAAAGGTTTTTCTCCAGTGTGAGTGCGGAGGTGGACCTTGATGTTGGATTTGTTAAGGAAGCCCCGATTGCACACAGTACATCTGTGAATGGGTTTGTCTTTGGTCCCTTCAGTTGTGATAGGAAGTTTTGTACTTTTGTTCATGCGGTTCCGGTTCTTCTGCTTCAATCCCGGTAAGTCTAGACCTAGTTTAGTAGAGGACAGATCTGTGGACTCAGGAGAAGCCAGCTGAGTTTTGTCTAAGTAAGATCGAGAGTCATATTTTCCAGTGAGAAGGTCGTCAGTGGTAGTTACTGCAAAGCTCGTAGGGTCTGTGGTGTGTGGCATGGCATCTTTGTGAGAGTAATAGGTGGTCCTAGCAAACATAGGATCTGCCTTTAGTAGCCCTCCGCCACTACCTACATCCTTCAGTCCTTGTGTAAGGCGAGCTTGAAGTATTGGCATGGATAATTCATGTTTATTATACTGGACATCTGACACAAGGCCCTGTAAATAGTTGTTGTTTGTGACAGCACCTGCAGCCAAGAGTGAACTCAGCATTGGCGACTGAGTAGGAGTACTAGCATATTCTATGGTGCTGTGGGCAATGGTTGTGGTTGTTGGTTGCTGCACTTGAGAATGCAAGGAATGTGGTGATAGTCCTGTTGGGGACATGGTTGAATTTATCAGGGGATCTGCAGGTTCCACTTTGACACCTCCACTCATACTAGCAAAGAATTCTTCTATGTCTTGGAATTCAGTTGGGTTAATTGACTCCAAGGTTTCTGATAACATAAGACTGTTGATGTTTGTATTGATATTGTTATCTGCAATTGCACTGCCGATGATGGAAGCGATGTCATCAATCTCCTGCGTGATGGAGTACCCATGGTTGGGTGGCTCTGCTTTTATTGTGGCTGAGAGGGGTGACGTCGTTGTGCTGACTGGCTCAGGTGTGCCAGCATACCCCAGGAATGTGTTGTTATTGGTAATAGCGCCTTTATATTGACTCCCCGGAGAGTTTGAAGAGGTCGAAGAGCTATCATGGCGGGAAGATGCCGATGTGTCAGGTGACGCCGTGAGGTAATCCAGGGGTTCCAAAGGCTTGAGCTCTGCGAATGTGGAATTGGGCGCTGGCAAATCTCTCAGAAAGGAGTCCAGGGTGGTGTCCAAGGGATCCATGGTGGACTTTGGATCTGTGGTGTGTGATCCGTACCGGGGCTCCAGGAGATCCTCATGAGCCCACGCCTGCACACCATCAGGCGAGTCCACAGGCTGCGGGTAGAATTTCATTTGGACTCTTGGTGGTGGGGGAGGAGTGAGTTCTTGAATCAACGTAGCCGTGGCTCATGAAGGGTGAAGGGGAGAAGAAGAAAGAGGAGAGGATTATCTTCAACTGCTACACAGCATCATAAGATGATTGGCGGCACCTCCCTCCACACACCTGAAATGCATGGAAGAAAAACAAACGTTAACGACAACAGAGGGACAGAAACAGAAGGTGGTGTTTGCACACACACACATACATGAGAAGCATTTTAAGAATACACTCAAGAGGTGCACGTCCATTCACGAAATCACAAAGGGTTAATCACTCTAGACAGGAACTTGTGCACACTCATAGCGATTCAAATAATGAAGAAATGATGACAGATGGATAAGAAAAAGCAAATTAGTACTTTAAAGACAGACAAATGAAGTAAACAATCATATTTTACCCATGGTCATTATTGTATAAGGTGTTAATTGAATTATTTATTTATGCCATACTGCTCAGAACTTAAATTTCCAGTAGTGCTGCTGCAGGAACACACGAATTTGAAGCAAAACAAAAAGTTAATTCCAATGAGTTTCTTACTGTCCTGATAATGTGAATATTTTCATAATCGAGCCTTACCAGAATCTCCGGCATGATTTTGGGTCGAGGTATTTGCTAGCTGATATTTTTCTTTAAAAGAGAGCTGGTTTTACAGTCTGATCCGTTATACGAATTGACTTATTGGTTTGTTAACTGTAATCAATTGTGAGACAGCAAGACCATGGCTAATTTGCAGTCAGTTTAACAATGTGAAAATGAAGTATATTTTATGATTAGGTTTTGATTTTCCTCATGCAAGGAGCTGATTTCTGACTGAACAGATATACACCCAAAGAAAGTATTCGTTGGGTATCTTTTCACTTCAGTATGGCTAATCCTTGAAAGAAAAGGGCAGGGGCTGCTTCCAATTTCCAAAAGACATAAAAATAAAATAATGAGAACTTTCAAGAAACATTTTACGAGCAAGCGATGAAAAGCTTTATAATAATACACTTACTGTAATAAAGTGCTACATATATACAAAGATTGTGAAAAGGGTTAATGAAGTGGACATATACACATTTAAGAAATATGGTAAATAACAAAACAGAAATGATTTCAAGACAGAAAGGACCGTCAAGCAAAAGTGTCCAAATTCTCATTGCAATTAGTGTAGTACGCAGTAAAGTACAAATGAGAAGAGCTTGTGTGGCTGTGGGCATTGCATTGTGAATTCTACAGTCTAGCGTGCAACAATTTATCAGCTTGTGCTTGGTTTTTTCCCCTTCCGTGAGTGCTATTGTTCAAATATTCGAATTCTAACAAGGAATTGTGTGCTCAGCCTTCATTATTTTGCTATTCGAATGTCAATTGTTAGTGAAGATTGCAAACAATTACTACAAACAGTTAGTTATGTTGCTCGGCTTATCTTAGAAAATTAATTCACTGTGAAATATTCTAATAATATATTATTTCTTGTCGCGAGCACACGACCGGTAGAATTCGCCGAATACTTCCAGGTTCTTATCAATGTTTCATGCATACGACAGCAACTCAGTAACCACAGAGAGAAGCGGATAGGAAAGGAAGAGATCAAACAGAGCACCAGGCTGTTGCATCAGTGTCATGCTGGACTTTGACAGGCATATGAAGTTGTCAATTACTCATGCTTATAAACAACGTCAGTTTACCCATTCTCCACATTGGCCTTAACTTAGAAAGTTAGCAGAAGTGTTTTAATTGTGAATTCTATCCTTGTCATTTCTATCATACGTCTGTGGAAATAAAAGACAAAAAATGTGTAACCTGTTCTGGGATTAGAGCTGAGGAAAACGTGACATTACAACAGCTCTCAAGTGATTTCTATTAATTACTCCATGTGTTTTAAATTTATATCAAAGAAGCTCACTGGATAAAACTGAAATTACACCATAGTGAAATTAAAACCAAAATTAGTTTCTTGGCAAGGTTGATCCGTAAAAATACATTTCTATATCACTGTTTAGAGCATTAGATAAGATATCTAAGTCTGATTAACTACCTAATTAACAAGTAATCATGTCAGTGTTTAGTTCTAATAAAAATAGAGTAACTATCGCTTCCTGATAACAACAAGCAACTAATTCTCTCTAGAGGTTATTGACAAGAAAGTATTATTAACCAAACGATAACTTCCTAACCAGCTGATAAGAATAAGTTATTAAAAACTTCAAGGTCTGTCCGTGGTCAAGACCTAGACCTAGCTTGGTAACCGCGTTCGTGATAGAAACTGGACGGCTTAGTTTTTGTACTCGAGAAGTTTTTCTTTCTCGTAAAGGACCAAAGACATTTTCTATTTTAACGACGAACACTTACAACTACCCATAAATGTAGTATACTTCTGCGTTCTTGTTCATGAACCAAACACAGCTTTGACTGTTCAGTACCAAATCTCAGAGTTTGGGTCCACAAAAGTCTGATTGTTTATTTTCGCCTTTAAAATCCTCCCCGTGATAAGCGGGTAGATCGAGCAGCTGTCAGTTTACCTCAAGCGGTGGCTGATGGCACTACTTAAGGTTCTTTACAGCGTTCCTTTCATACCTTAGCTGCAACCCATTTCATTCCTTTTACTATACCTCCGTTCGTATTCTCATCCATCTTGTTTTCCAACCGCTCCTAACAATTTTTTAACTCTTATTTTAAGCGCTGAACGACCTCATAGGTCCCAGTGCTTGGTCTTTATCCTAACCTTTGACTTACAATTATTTCTTAGAACGTGTAATAATTCTGAGCCATTATTCAGAGGTCAAATATGAATTCATTCCCCTAGCTTTAGTGTAAACTTTATTTTGATCATCATCTGTTCCTTTTCAAGGAAAAAAATCAAGGTGTAAATATTAATTCATGTCTGTAGCTATATTCACATAAAGCATCGTCTCTTTTTCCATTTCTTCTCCGAACACTAGCAGAACTGTTAGCTCTCTATATTTAACCCAAGAGCAACTACGTATATATCAGCATGCAAAAAAAATATCTTTCTACCCAGAAAACGCAGAAAATAACTTACTGTATTTATTATTTATAGAACAAGATTACTATCAGTAGGCAAATCCTGTCAACCCGAACAGGAATATCTTAACTGGTTCATTTCAAAGCAAAATTGTGTTTTAAGGATATCAGTGAGACTTGAAACTCACGGGCAGCCTTTGGAACGGCTGTTCTCTCTCTCTCTCTCTCTCTCTCTCTCTCTCTCTCCTTGAAGGGGACTTTGCTTTGTGTTTTAGGTATCTTAATTGTTATTAATGTTCCTTGCCATTAATTGCGTGATCGTTACACATGCTTTCTACCTAAATGAGATCAGCCCCTCATAACAACGAGCGGTGTCCTCCTCCATCAACCAATCCTGGCGTAAGAAAAGCAAAACTCGGGAAACCGAAAGATAAGCGATCGTATCTCTGTTGGTGGTTGAATCTCCCCAGATAACAAGTGGTGTATAAACTAGGAAGTGCGACACAGATAGCAGTAACTGATATCATTATTAACGGTGGATGAGACATTGCATTTTTGCATTTGGGTATCGAGGTAAATGGGTCAAGCGGCGGGAGACGGTCTTTTAGGTCAAATCAGCCGACGGGAAACTGGGTGAAGGCCGCGAGACTTACGGGCAAATATGCAGTTTCAATTACTTGGGGCACTTGTAACGAGGGACACTTCATCTCTTCAATCTCAAACGGTACGCCATCACAGTACTGCAGTCTCTCTTCAGTATCGATCGTATAGCTGTTTCTCCTTGTTTTGCAGATTTTCTGAGTGTGGGGCGGTTAAAAATTCACATATCTTGACACTATCTTTCAGATTTTATATTAAAACGTATTCTTTATGCGTGTTTTATGTTTTCATGTTACTACATTATATGACATCGGTGTCTATTCTAAGTACGGAAATTAAGATCGCAAAATAGCAGTTAAAAAAAAAAATAATTTGGACGAACGCCAATTGAACTGGTCTCCTGTTTTCTTCGGATACTGTAATATAATACTACCCTCGATCTCTCATTAGCCTTGTTAAATTTGCTGCTACGACACATTGGCGTTGCCTATATGCACTCATGTACGTTCGTGCATGTGCACATAATGCACATTGTTATAATATAGATTTAATGAACACGGCCTAGTGACAAATGGATATTGGTCGCGTGAAGAGTTTAGCAAATTCCAATCTCCACCTGCATAGATTTGGACGCTTGGTGGAACTCGGGCGCAGAATGAATATTGGGAGCAAGTGTGGAAACTGGATTTGTTTAGAGTAACTGAAGCGGAACGTCAGACTCTCAAATTGCGCTCGCGATGAGCCGGTGGACCTGATATCCGGCCGTATCTCAGATAGACGAACTAATGACAAAGGGGAATAAAGTTGTACAAGTAGCGAAGTGAATTACGTTCTTGATAAGAAATGAAAGAGAAAAAAATATCATGATTCGTACAACATCGATATGTTATTTGAAACAAATTGCTTTATATGTTTAAATAATCAGCGAATGAAGAAAAAAAATCCGACTCTACTCAGATCTGACAAGTCGGCGCGCTTTTTCTTCTTATGATCACTTAAAATTATGATGATTCAAAACTGTATCAATGAATATAAGATACGACAATTTCTGAGTTCCCCATGCGCGACTACAGTTGCTTTTGTGTGTGATCATTTCCCAGTCCTTCCACAGCTCATGTCTGACTTATGCTTTGTCTTCTACAAATCTCCACTCCCTCCTTATATTTATCAAGCAAGTAGGTGTGGGAGGACTTGCCAAAGCCATCTCCGTCTCCCTGTCATCATGGGACTTCCGTAGATTCCCTTGCGGTGTCATATATCACTTTGTCCTGCCATCTGACTCCTAATAGTTTTAGATTTTTATTTTCAGCTTAACAGAGCCGTTCAGGTATAATTCATTGCCATATCTATCCGCACTTGACTTCTGTTTATTCTTTTGCATGCAGTTTCAGTTTATTTAATTTCCAGAACCTATTCATTCAGTCCATTATTTTGTTTTGCCTTTTTAGTCTGTCAGTAAATTCAGTTTCAAGGGAACCTGCACTGGAGACTGTTGTTCCAAATATTGGTAAGATTCTCTTAAGCGCGCTTTGAAAATCTGACGTTGTTTTGTTGACTATACAACATCACGTGCATATTCCAAGTCTGCTAACTTTCTATGATTACGCAGTCTAGATCTTCTCATCCACCTTTGACCAAGTTTAGTCAATATAAAACGCCAGAGAGAGGCAGGGCGACAAATGTGAAATAGCAATCCTTATAGTTCCCACATTCAATAAAATCACCTTCCTTTGGTACTTTGTCTGTGAGTTCCAATATATTTATGTAGGAGTTGAAGTAGACTTACATAGGCATGGTGGTTTAGCTTAACCTGGCGCCAACGTAATGCGTGTGAATTCGAATTTCACCACGTTAGCTGTGCGGTTTATTTATTTATTTATTTATTTATTTAATATACTGATACACCTGAAAAGTATGAGGAAATTGATGTGTTGGGAGAGAGAGAGAGAGAAAGAGAATAACATCGTAACAAAAAAATACTCTTTCCGGCTTTAGAAGCTGATTCTGAGAGGCTTCAATCTGTGATTGTGTTAAGGGAAGCTTAACTCACTCTTAACTCACTCGTATTTAGAACATGATTTGATAATTAACAGTGTGCCTTCGCTCAGCATGTTTACTTATTTGGTTTTATGTACAGCCCTCCACAGGGATGGTTCCCTCTCTGGCGGGCCCTTGTACGTTTTCTAAATAAGTGGCTTCTTATATTTTATAATTGTCTTTCAGTGTTTTCTCGTTAGTAACGTAGCTCCTGCAGAATAGGGGAGTCTTTAGTTCTTTTTTTTTTTTATTTGTTTTCGTTGTATAGTGTTGGTGCGCAATGTTCAAGTGCTCTCACACAGTGGGAAGCATGAAAGATGTAATAAATTCTTGGTTAGGACAAGAAATGCGAAACAGTAATCTGGAATTAAATATTGAACGTTGGAAGGATGAGCGATAGGAATAGAATACTGGCATTGGATAAGGCTCCTTTCCTTGGTGATCCGTTCAGTGTGAACGCGCCGGCTTATGAGAAGCAACGGGGTTGTCTGCAATGAAATTGTGTGAGACGTGGTTTCATCTTTCGCTCCGAGGCTGGGACGATGACAAAACAGGACGGACTTACGCATCAAGAGAAACTAGGGGGTTAGTGGTGTCAATGCAATTCACGTGGTGCACTGTGGGCTTTATTAAAGGGTGTTTGCAACGTCCTGTGGAACCATAGCTGCAACCGCTCTTCAACCAACCTTTTATTTTACCTCGTTTCCTGCTTCTTTTCTTCCGGCGGTTTGGCTAACTACTCCAACTCCCCTTTTTTATTTATTTTTTTGTCTTAAGCGTCAAACAGTGCTTGGCTTTAGGATATACCCGAATTTTCACGAATCCTAATTCATAAAAAAAATCTATATGGGCCGCAAATGCCATCTACACTCAACGCTCATCGACAAATTGCTATGGTTTGGTTTCCAGCTCTGCGAAGTCATTCGTGCGAACCGCGTATCTGTCTCATGCGTCGATAGCGTGTACTTGCAAATCATCTTTCTTCTTCGCGCTACGATGGCTTTCAAAGGCTCTGTTTAGAACACAACATAATATGCATTTCATCCGTTCATTTCGACGTTAGTGTAGCCAGCGTTTGTAGCTGAATCCTTTTGCTTCATTTAATTTCAAAGTAAATCTAGCAGCAGCTCCGTAGGGGGCTAGTGCCGTCCGTTCATATTCTCTTTATTTTTTCCTATTTTCCACCCTCTCTTAACAGTTAATTCATAGTACAACTGCGAAGATTTTCTCCAGTTGCACCTCTTAATAAAAACTTTTTACTATGTTTCCCTCTCAGCGCTTTTTGACTTCATAAGTCCCAGTGCTTGGCCTTTTGGCCTAAATTCTATTTCAGTCTATCATCTAGCTACAGATCTATCAATACAAACGGTATCAGACTCATCCATGGAAACTGACATTTGCGTGCACAGCTAATCTAATTAATGATTGTGCGTAATCATATCGCCTTCAAGTCCCCTAAGAATTTATTCTAATTCCTAGGAGAGATCATGTAGATATCTGAATTTTGTAAATAAAGCGTAGGTTTTTTTGATGTGTGATATTATTAGTCAAATCATATTCGTCGGAAAGGGGAGAGTAACCCCACTATCCAACCCCCTCTCCCCCGTCCCCGTCCCCGTCGTCGTGCCAAGCAAA